>NC_054601.1:4757972-4975472 GCF_004785595.1 Juglans microcarpa x Juglans regia | reverse complement strand
TGTGCAGTATTCAATTTTAGTGAATGATCAAACTAGTAGAGTGATACATCCTTCAAAGGGCTTAAGACAAGGGAACCCACAGTCCCCTTACTTATTTATGTTGTGTGTTGAAGGATTATCATCAATGCTACATGTTGCAGAGGCTAGAGGGATTTTAAAGGGTGTGCAAGTTAGCAGAGGGGGTCCAAGCATCAATCATTTGTAATTTGTAGATGACTGCAAGATTTTTTGTAAGGCTGAAATGCAACAATGGAAAGCTTTGGAAGCAATTCTAACTGCTTATGAAGAGGCCCCAAGTCAAAAATTAAACATGCAGAAAACATCTTTGTTTTTTAGTTCTAATACGAGGAGGTAGATTAGAGGGGAGTTGGCTCAAGTTATTGGGGCTAGAGTTTGTGGGGATGCAGAAACATATTTGGGTTTACCTTCAATGGTGGGTAGAGTCAAATATAAAGTTTTCAGTCGCATAAAAAAAAAAAAAAAAGGTGGGGAGGAGAATCCACAATTGGCATAATAAGTTCCTTTCACAGGCAGGTAAGGAGATTCTTATTAAGTCTGTCATTCAAGCAATCCCGACCTATGCTATGAGAGTGTTCAGGCTTCCTAGACAACTATGCAGTGATATCTCTAAAATGATGGCTAGGTTTTAGTGGGGGCACCTTAATAATAACAATAAAGTGCAATGGAAGCAGCGAGGTGGTATGGGGTTATCTAAGAGGCAAGGTGGGATGGGTTTCAAAGATATGGAGATATTTAATCAAGCTTTGTTGGCAAAACAATATTGGAGATTGCATGTTAACCCTAATTCCCTTGTTTCTAAGATAATGCACAAAAAGTATTTTAAGAAGGGTGATCTTTTGAGTGCAAAAGTGGGGTGTTCTGCTTCTTTGATTTGGAGAAGTATTTGGAGGGTAGATGACTTAGTTAAAATTGGTTTGAGGTGGAAGGTGGGAAATGGGGAGAAGATTAGAATATGGGGGGATAGTTGGCTTCCTACTCCATATACTCACAAGGTTCAATCTCGAGTTACTATTTTGCAAAGAGAGTCTTTTGCGAAAGAGCTGCTGGATGGTGAAGGGAATTGGAAGGAAGAGTTAGTTGATGAGATGTTCTGTGCTGATGAAGCAGATTTGATAAAGAGTTTGATTGTGAGCAAAAGGGGTTCTGTTGATAAATTGACTTGGGGACAAACCAAGACCAACATGTTTTCAGTTAAATCAGCCTATTTTCTACAATGTTAGTTAAAGAGGGTCAATATGGGTGAGTCTTCGAAACAACTGGTAACTTCAGATATATGGAAGAGACTTTGGGATTTACAAGTGCCTAATGGTGTCAAAGTCTTTGTGTGGAAGGCAATTAATGAAGCATTACTTACAAGAGGGATTTTGTTGAAGAGAAAAATCTTAGGAGATGGTTTTGTGTCCTATTTGTAGGCAGCAAGAGGAGATTAGCAATCATGCTTTGTGGAGTTGTGTAGTAACTCAGGATGTATGGTCTGGCTCAGATAGTCCATTACAGACAGCAACATTGAATGAGATGAGTTTTGTTCATATTTGGGAGGGACTGGTATCGAGACATAATAAGGCAGAGCTTAAGTTGATTGTGTGTGCACTAAAGAGAATCTGTTTGCGAAGGAATATGGTGGCTTTTTAAGGTAAGTTAGAGGGCCCTAAGAAGATGTGGTAGATTGCAAGATTGGAAGTAGAGGATTTTCACCATGCTCAACAGTGTGGAAAGACTCAAATAATTGAAGGGGTTGCTAGAGTTACACCTGTGAAATGAAGCAAGCATGCATTTAACTGGTTCAAGCTTGATTAGGATGCAGCTTTTAATGAGAAGAATAAAAGGATGAGAGGTGGAATAGTGGTTAGAAGCTGGGAAGGTGATTTGGTAGCAGCTGCAGGGTGGTCCAAGAGATTTATTACCAATCCTTTACAAGTTGTGGTTGCTGCTTTAGAGAGAGCTACATATATGACTATAAAACTATGATTGCACCAGACAATTTTTTAGGGGGATGCTCTTGTGTTGATCAATGATGTAAATAGTAAGATTGAGAACTAGTCTTGATATGGACAGATTGTTGAAGACTTGAAGCTGTTCTTCAGTCATAACAACAATAGATAATTGAAGTTTATACCAAGAAAAGGGAACAATGCTGCACACATCCTTGCTAAGCTGGCTTTAGGCTTTGAGGAGGAAGTGATTTGGATTGAGAAGGGTCCAAGAGAGATTTTGCAATGTATTGATTGTGAGAAAATTGTAATGGATGTTTAAGTCAATGGATTGAGATGAAATATTCTCTTCAAAAAAAAAAAAAAAAAGGTGGAGAGAACTATTTGACCGATAAGCTTGAAGTATTAGAACTGTCTCTTAAAGCCATATATCAGTACTGCTTCTGGTCGCTCTTCCTTATTGAAAGTACTACTTGAAATGATAACTTTTGAGATGCACAGCATGATAAATGACAAGAATTAGCATATGCTTTTTAATGTAGTTTTCTGTGGGAATTGGACCACTAGGGTTGGTTTTTGCCCATGTCGGATGGGATGATGAGTCAACCGACATGTGGAATCTATAATCACCACCTAATGTGCTACTCCACATGACTTGAATCTAGTGTTTTAAATTTCGTACTGTACCGGCCGGTACGGTCGAAATTTTTCGTACCGGCCGTCCGGTCGGTACAGGTACTATATTTGTTTCGTACCGGCCTCAATTTCTGCCTGTGTGTTTTTTTTTTTGGTTTTTTTCAAACTACAAGCTTATTTTTTAACCCATAATTCAAACTAGACTATTTATAATTTATATATATATAATTTATTTATATATCGACTATTCCGAAACGTTATCCCAAAACGTTATCTCGAAACGGTACCGGTACCGAAATATTTCGTTTCAGTGCCTTAACTGGTACGGCGTCCGGTACGGTATTCAAAACATTGCTTAAACCTCCATTTGCATATGAGTAATGCTACATGTAATCGTATATCAATATACAAATGCCATGCAGTCGCTTTGAAAAATAGTAGGGTTTACTATTAAAAAATTATTATTTTTTCATGTAGATCTTATATTTATTCACTTTTCTCAAAGTGATTACATAAGATTTGCGCACACACGACTGTAACTATTATTTATCTTTACCATATATAGATTCCATTCATAGTTACATACGGAGCGGAGAAAATGCTTTATAATTTAATACCATAATAATCTATATATAGTTTTCCTTTGATTTGAGTAGAATGAAAATATCTTTAAACTATATATTTATAAAACTTTACCCGACCTTGAAATGGTTAGAGTCGGTGCCACCTCGATTGGGCTCATGTATAGGATTTAAAGAAAAAACAAATTTAGTTTAATTATATAATATTAGTGGGCTTATTGTAAGCTCCAATAGAGAGCTGACGCATCAGCTCTTGACCAGTGTAAAATACACGTTTATTCCATATCCTGATTTTAGATTTTCGCTTTCATTAGTTTCATATTATTATATCTTCGCTTATAATAGAGAAAAGAAAAAAAAATTACCCTTTACAATAAGAAACCTCGGTATAACAAAATCATAAGACCGAGGATTTCGTAAAATTCTTTTAATTTACATGTGTTGTGTATTCATTCGCTATGATGCATGTGGCGTAAAGCTGTCACGTGGCAAGCTGATCAACATGTAGTGATCGATAATCATGATGCATGTACGTGCAAAAACTCACAAAGTCAGATTGACAAAATTGAAAATTCTAGTTTTCCTTTTCTCAAAATATGTAAAATTTAGGGACCATTTTAATATTAATTAGCCTATAATCCTATTAATTTTATATATAGGATATGTCTGGTAGATATCAAAAAGATGTATGACCTATCGAAACAATCAAATTTCAACAGACAATCCAACAATAATTGTTAACATGCACGTGTGCAAATTACTTTTCAGAATAGTAACACATAGAAAATTTTATATACTATACTATCATCTTATTTTCATCCCGTAAGATATGGCACTAAAGATCATCTAATGATGATAAATATGTCATATTTTACATAGTAAAATAAAAATATGATAAAAGTGTAGTGTATAACATTACTCCATAATATATATATTCTAAACGATGCCATAAATAGGTTATTTAATTAAAAATATTTATTCTATTTTCAAATCGGTATGTAAAACATATTATTCACAATAATTAAATGGTAATATTTGATTTGTAAGATTCAAGTTTTAAAATTTAAAATTTATTTTCCAAATCAAATTATGGCATGTAAATACTTTACTAAGTGTGTTTTATCTATAAACTTGAGAATATGATTTTAATACTACATACAATCGTAATGTATACAAGCGTCATACAATACTTTTGAAAAATAATAAGTCCCACTATTAAAATATTAGTTTTTTATTATTTGGGTTCCGTATTTACTCACTATTTTCAAAATAATTATACGATACTTATACATTCCACAACTGTAAATATTATTTCTCTATTATTTTTCATCTTTGATTTTTCATTTAATCGGTCAAACTATGCAGTTACTTAAACGTATCGTACTAGACGATATAAATAAAGATAATAAAATCAAAGATAAAGAATAACACAATTGGATCAAGTCAGAACAGAAAAATATTTGGGTGTAACTGATGGAGTACAGATCATTTGAAAAATAAAAAGCCCAGCAAAATAAATCTGTTAACCTACTAGTGGGCCCAAACTACGGCCTTTTTGTTGCCACACCAATTCTCCCAACTAGACTTTCCTATCCAGTATCTATTCTGGCTTCATATATTTATCAAAGGAAAATGCTATATTATATATATATTAAAAAAAAAAAAACACGCAAATGATAACTTTGAACGGTATGTACAGAATAGAGAGCCCATTCACAAAATATTCGTTGATCTTTCTATTTTGTTGGTGGACAACTAAGGAAAAGGAAATAGAAATGAAATATATTAAAACCCATTGTTCTTTTATTTTTTCCTCTTAATTGAAGACCTTATATATATATATATATATATATATATAAAGGGCTATTATAGACACAAAAGAATTTTACAAAAAGATTTCACACACTAATATGGCACATTACCAGTGTGTCACGTCTCTCTCTCTTTGTCTCTCTCCTTTTTTTTTTTCATCTCCCCTCCTCTCCTTTCCCTCTCACTTTCCCTCACCAGCGATGTCTACCCCCACTGGAGTGGTTCCCGACCACCTCAGACACCGGACGACGACCATCGGCAACCATGCAAGCTACGACCACCCCAGCCACGCCACAACCACCATGACACTGCACAAAACCTCTCCCCATGCCTCTCTCCTCCTCCCCTTTGCCTCGTCGGTGATGTCTACCCCTCGGGGTGGTTCCTGACCACCCCAACCAACAGAAGACGGCCTTTGGCCAAGCAAGTCGCAATCGCCATGGCACTGCCATGAGCTCCCATGTCCCTGCCGGCGGCTTCTGTCCACCTTGAGGTGGTCCCAAACCACCATGGCGAGCATGGGGAGGGGGGAGAGAGAGGGAAGGAGAAGGAGGGGAGGGGAGATGCATTGGGAGATAAGAGGGAGAAAAAAAAATAGAGGGAGACGTGGTACGCTGGTTGCCATATCAGTGTGTGAGATCTATTTGTATGATTCCTTTGTATCTATAGTATTTTTCATATATATATATATATATAACCCATCCATATCTCATTGATTCTCGATTTTTTGTAAAACTCTAGATTTGTACCGTTGTAATTTGTTTTGCTATAAAAATAAATCGAGAAAAATAAAACGAAATTGGATACTTAAATATAATTAAATTATTTTTATACCTGCATGAGATTCTTTGTTCTCAAATAAATCTCAAGACGTCAGATTCAAGATTCAGCTTAATTTATGTTTTGCATTTCCTCAGAAGAAGGAAAAAAAAAATCTCTGTCCAGAGATGAGCATAGTCCCCTCGTTTTTATTTAATAATTTTACATAAAATCAAACATATCCGGGCCTACAAATTCAATTGGGCCTGTAATCAAATTATATTCGGCCCCCTAAAAGTTCATCCAAAACCCATTTACTGCGACCCCGTTATGGGAGATTATAGTTTCATCCATGTAGGTGCACGAGTTGGCAAGGAACGTGCCACGCGACGTGTGCTGTTGGTTGTGAGAAACGTGTCATATGTCATTAGGTTATCAGACTCTTGACACCGTTCGTGCAGAATTTTTGAACAATATAAATCTTACATCGGCATTTAATGTTGTATAAATCACTGACAATAACATATATAATTATGCAATACGAGAATCTTTGAAATACTTGAAGCTTGGTGAATCTTTGGAATACTCAATGGAGGTTTAAACAGAGAGATGAAATAATATGAAAGTTGAATAAAATATTATTAAAATATTATAATTTAATATTATTTTTATTTTAAAATTTTTAAAATATAATTATTTATTGTATTTTGTATTAAAATATAATAAAATTATAATGATAATATGAAATGAATTAAGAGGATTTTTGTATTCAAACAACTCATAAATGAAGATTTCCATTTGCGATGGCCTGAGTGGATTGGTTTGACCATCAGAACGACGGAATGATTCAAGAATCATTATGCAAAGTGGTTGTCTAGCTAGTGAATGAGTTCGTTGTAGGATGGTTTCGACCATCTAATAGGCTAAATATGTAATAAAAACATTATGTATTATCGGCTAGCTTTTGATTAGTTCAAGTACAATGAGTAATGTTAAGAACAAGTTATAAATGTACAAGTCTTACCGTAAATTTTTTTATAAAAAAATAAACTCCACAAAAAAATGAATTTAATTTTCAAACTTTTTTATATTAGGGTCTCTTTTTTTACAAAAAATCTGTGCAAGACTTGTATATAATATTATTTAATAATAAAAGATAAGATTATGGATGGCATAAATAAAATCAGTGTGTGTGTATATATATATATATATATATATAATTTATTTGAACTCTAAACAATTTGTAAACTCAACGCATGCAGATGGGCAGTCCGGCTGCCAAATACTCAAGACAAGTGTCACATACAAGAAGATGCCTTGGCATGCACCATAAGACGAGACTCGTTTGGCCAGTAATTGGCATCGTGTGCTGACCACGAGGCATTGCCAGGTGATGCCTCCGTAAAGAAATGCACACCAAGTGTTCGAAATAAGGCTTGCAACGTAACCAGATTCGCACTTGGTGATTGAATAAAGGTTTTATCATTTTATATCATATATTTTATGTATTTTAAATTTATTTTTATTTTTTATTAGTATTTATTTTATTTTATTAAATTAATTGAATTATTCTACTTATCATCTATATATTATATATTTATTATAAAAATATTAGAATAAGTAAAATATGTGATGACTGAAAATAATAATTAGAATGAACTCCTGTGTACAAAAGCGTACATATGGACTTCGTCAATGTTGGTCATGCACCAATCATCGGGGCTGGCTGCTGCTGCTGATTCTTTAACATCCTTATCCGCAAGCAAGAGCTAGACCACAAAAGCCAGGCACGTACGAATAGACTAGAGTCTAGAACACCGGCATGCAGTCGTGCCACGAGTGGGCGTACATTGATTCAAGAGATGGATAATAAAAGTTAGTAGTGGTTGTGAACAGTGGTGAAGAAATAATAATAATATATTTAATAATAAAAAAAAAATAAATAAAAATAATAATAAAATAAAAAATAATAATAAAAATATTTAAAAATATTTGAGTACTCTCGTTATCCAAACTATGAAGCCTTCCTCGTTATCAATTAAAGTTGTGTTAATTAATTAATTTTTTATAAAAGTTTAAATTCATCTCAACTTACTTCATATATTTTAATTTAAAAAATTAAATTTATTTCAATTTAAAAAAATTAAATTCATTTAAGTGAGACCCATAATTGAATAATAAGAGACACAATTTATTTTAAAACTATTTTCACAATTTAGATGTTTTCACAAAATCAAATATATTTTATCTTTATGATTATGTTATATTCCATAAGAGAAGTTCCAGGTAAACATAAATCTTATATTAAAAAAATTATAAAATGATATGACTTAATATTATCTATCAAATTATAAAATATTTTTTATATTAAAATAGATGTAACGTATAAAAAATTTAAACACATTAAAATGAAAAAGAAAAAACAGAATCTTTAAAAAATTAATATTTTATTAGTAAATTATAGAAAAATTGTTAATGATTAGTAAGTCATGTGTATTACCAAAAATGCCTTGCCTTATAATATGCTTCAAAAGAAATTGTAGAAAGAATTGTATTTTTAATATTTTTTAATAAGATATTCGAGAGGAGAAAAGAATAAAGAAATTGTGCGGTGCACGTCAGACGTCAGTCCTGCTGCTGTGGAAGTAGGTTCCACGGCATCCTCCACCAATTTCACCTTTTTCTTTAACAAAAAGGCTAAAAGGGAATAAATTATAATATCAGAGAAATGCAAAAAGTATATTAATATTAGCCTCATGGGACAATTGACTCGCAACAAATAAAAACAGCGGCGGTTTCAATCCACTCGTTTTTCCGCGTCTCTCGCATTCCTGTTCAAAATCCAACCTTCAATGGATTAATGGATTTTATTCATAATAATAAAAATTATTCCTTATTCTTTATTCATAATAATCCAACCTTCAATGAATTATTACATTTAAATAATTTTCTTATTTAATTAATTGACTTATACAACTTTAAATTTATTTTTTCTTTAGTTATTTCATTCTCAAATTAATGTATATGGTACATCATCTATATTATTCGTATGATTTGATTTGTAATATTCAAATTGTAAAGTTTAAATTCTAAATAAAATTATATCATGTAAACACTTTATTACATTTATTATTCATACCGCATGCCTTATAAATATATATTAATATTTTTTCTCCTTTAGAATTTGTATACTTAACCTCCAATTTGGTAAAATATGTTTTTCAATTTCAATTTAATAAGTAATAGTGTTATTTATTCCTTCAATTAATCAAAATATATACTATAGTCGATATTGAGTAATGCTACGTACAATTCTTAAATGAGGACTGCTCATACAAGTCTGAATAATTTTATCTTTAAAATTTTTTAAAATTACAATAATATCCCTCTTAAATTACAATAATTCAAATAAATTATAGACATATGATTTGCTTACTCGGAATTTGATAGGAAAGCACACCAAAATAATCCCATAGTATATATTATTTTACAGGAAAAAAAATGAAAAGGTGATTAGAAATTTCCACCGCCCACATAAAATATATATATATATATATATATATATATATATATATATATATATATATATAGCTCTCAAGCAAGGAAAGGTGGGGTATCTTCTTCTTCTTCTTCTCTTTTTTTTTTTTTTTTGAAACAGTTGGGAGGTATCTCTTTGAACTAAGATATATAGGCACTGCTAAATTCCAATAGCTTTACTTCATAGAGCTTAATTTTCGACCGACCCTAGGAGGATGACTCTATTTGTAACAGCCCGAAAAAAAGGGTCAATGTCTTTCTCAATTGGTCACAGTCCACTCAAAAAGTACATAGGAATCCGAAACATACCCACATTTTTATAAAAAAATTTATACATTTAATATTTATACCTAGCATCATTCATTCACGAAAAGGACATAGGCAATTAATGAGGAAATCCGACATTGGAGAGATTATTATTATAAGTGGACTATTTTACTTTGAATTTAAGTTTGAAATTGTCTATAAATATTATAAAATTAATTAAAAAAGTGCATAGACAAAATTTAAATATTGCTTTTTTTTTACTAAAAATAATCTTATATATTGATTTATTAGCCAAATATATTATCTAAAATGGTTTCATTTATTTTCACAAATAATATACAATGAATTGAGATAAAAATTAAAAATAAAATAAAATATATTATTAAAAATTTTATAAAAATAAACTAGGCCTAAATCGCATCATCCAAAAAACCGAAGGCAAGAGATGCAAGAATCGATGCAAGTCTTTTAACAAAGACCAGAGGGTTTGCGGCAAAACGTAGCCGCTCTTGCCCAGAGTTTGGAAGGTCTCGATATTCTCTCCCCCACACTTCCCACCCCGACCTCTGGAGTGGATCCTCGCTCGCACCGTACACTATAATCCAATCATCAACACTCAAATTACCCGGTTTTTTTTTTTCTTAACTCGACCATGGTTATTTCTTAACACGACCAAACACAACCGTGACTGTAATTTCTGCCTTTCTTCGATCCTATGTTTTGTCTGTTTGTCCGTATATATCTACTTATTATTTATTAATGGTTGGTTTTCTTCTCCAGTCTCACTCCCTCTCTTTGGTCTGCAATCAGCAGCGTGAAAATCCGTCAAAACCATGAGCTGCAACGGTTGCCGCGTACTGCGAAAGGGCTGTGGCGAGACATGCGTCCTGAGATCGTGCCTTCAGTGGATCAACTCTCCCACCTCCCAAGGCAACGCCGTTCTTTTGCTCGCCAAGTTCTTCGGCCGCAGCGACCTTCTTTCCTTCATCTCCGCCGTCCCCGAATCCCAAAGACCCGGTCGGTTTTCCGATTTCTGATTCCATTTTCTATTTATTTTCCTTCCTGTGAAAAGAAATTTGTTTGTGATTGTAATCGTTGTTGATTTTCCCTTTGCTTTTGTTTTTTTTTCCCTTCCATCTTCAGCTTTGTTCCAGTCCTTGTTGTATGAAGCCTGTGGCCGCACGGTGAATCCGGTGGATGGTGCGGTGGGACTTTTATCGCGTGGCATGTGGCACTTATGCCATTTGGCGGTGGAGACAGCCCTCGCCGGTGGTGATCTCACGCCTATAGCGGATATCGCAACGGCCGGAATTTCCCCGGACGCATTCGGCACTGAAGAATCTGCGGTTGAAACTCTTTACAGTCCATCCGCGCTGTCCATGAAAGAAAATCAACCGTCTGATCCTCTTACCCTCTCGCTGGCACCTAAGCTCTCCAACGATATGAGTGCTGCCCTGAAACGGCCCATCCCATGGAGAGTCAAGCGCTCTATGGATTTCACAACGTCGTTCAAGTCCAACGATTCCGAGATGACGAGCCTTGGAAGCCCTGGCAAGGATCGGAAGCTTCTTAATTTATTTGTCTGAAAGAGAGAGAGAAAGAGAGTTTTTGTCTCCGATGAAGTCCTGCGGCGTAAAGATCAGTGAGCAATGTAAGAGAGAGAGAGAGAGAGAGAGAGAGAGAATACAAATAAAAACATTTTAGTCTCGTCGGCCGGAAATTTCTCCGGCGAGTTTTTGAACAAGGTTTCCGGCCAAGTTTTTAGGCGTTAATAATATTAATCTTTGTTTGGTTTCCGAGTTTGTATTGTTGAGAATCCAACGTTGTCGTTTTCTAGGGAGGGTTGCCTGCTTGCATGGATTGGTGGGGGCCGTACGTGTCCACTTGGGGGCATTGGCGGCCATTGGGCACCTGAGATGAGTTGAAGCCGTGATCTTTTTCTGCCAAGCGTGCAAACTGCTTCGATTAATCTCAGAGGTATAATCTTTTTTCCCAATGGACCTGCTTAGTTTATGTCCATAAATGCAAAGGAAAAAAATACTCAAACATAATAAATAAAATTTTCAACAATTACCTTGAAAAAAGATTTCTAATAATTTATTGTAATTTTAATGAGCTTCGGCTCCCAATGAAAGATATAATTAAAAGATTTACGTCTCGTTTGTTTTCGTATATGAGATTAGATGTATTGAAATTAAAATTAAAAATTAAATAAAATATTATTATAAAATTTTTTTTAATATTATTTTTGTTTTAAAATTTAAAAAAGTTAATTGTTTATGATGAATTAAACAGAGATGATTAAATTGTTTCTTGTCTCTAACCAAAAATAAATAAAAATAAAAATGATTTACAGAATTTATAAAATAAATGACTGTTGGACTCAACATAAACAAGGTACGAGATTAAAAAAAGAGAAAGTCTGTTTGCAACCGGTTAGGAGAACCACGGAATAACCGCGTCCCACGTGGCAAAATAAAAACTACGATGTTTATATATTCATCGTCTTCTCCCTTTTTTTCTCATGTCAGAATCAAGACTAAGGCAACCATTTCTAGAGCTCCCAAACCACTTGCAGTTTCCCCCATTTCCAAAGCTCCCTTGAAATCCACCTTCCTCCTTTCCTCCGTCTTCCATTGAAAGTTCTCACTCATTCGTCTTTGCCAACCTCATAGTTTTCACTCCTCCGTTTGGATAAACTCCAAAATCATTGAAAGTTTTCGCAAGAAATTTGGTGATTGTGACAAGAATGATCATTACTTTACCATTACCAACTGATCCATCAAAAGTAAACAACAAGTTATGTCATTGGCATACTGACTACCAGTTTGGTGTACTCACTACCAATTTTTTTCTAACAATTTAGAGTTTAAAGAGGCAGTGGAAGATGATAGAGAGAAAAATAAATACCAACTCATAAAGAGATATACAAAAACGTTTCTAATATTTTCTCTAAATATCTGATTGCTACCATGACAACATCATGAAAAACGAAAAAGCTCGATCAAAAATTGAAACTAGATGGACGAGATCTACCAAACCTGAAGATGATGACGATCGCGACCTCTTCTTTCTTCCAGTATAAATAAAAGGGGATGAATCTAAGCTGGAAGTGAAGTATAAATCAAGTTTTGTGAGCAACAATCTGAGTTTCTTCCATGATAGGAGCAAAATCGCAGTTTTTCTTTCACTTGTTCTGAAATATGAGTTTTCCCTCTTCTTTTCCCTCTAGTTTACCTCTGTCTTTTGTTTTTATTTTTTTAACTTTTTATCCATCGGCTGACATAAAGCCCCACGGTTGCCCCGGGTTTCGCACGTCGGTTGCCCTGGCAGAGTTGTTAAAAAAAATAAAAGACGAGTAGTAATAAATTTTGTAACAAAAGTTCAAGACTATCATAGTATTTGATGGAAGATCAGCATCTAAAGATGAACGAGGAGATCGATGGAAGAGGACATCTGAGATGCTGACGTGGGTGAACAAAAACAAAATGCATTAAAAACAAACGCTTTCAAATTTAGATATTGTAATAGATATTCACATTACACGTGTTTGATTGAATATTGTAATCTTTTGCATGCCTGTTTAAGCGATATTGCATATAAGACAAGTTTTCTCGAAAATGTAAACAAGCCTTTATCATTATGAGTTTGATTATTGTGTGTTATAAAATTTATAAAATCAATTTCGTTCAAAGTACGAGACACTTTAGTCATTTCACTTTTTAATATATATAACTTGAAATGATCCAAATAACTTTTGTTTTAAACTTTTTTTTTTATTTTTTATTTTTAAGGAAATAGACTTCATTTCATTTAATGAACCGAAATTACAACTGTGACTTATCAATATAAGAAAAACCCAGACTATAAGGTAAACTACGCATCTGCTCTGGAGCATCCCCGCATACAGATTTCTTTGTGGTGGTCATTATATTAACTTTTAAAAAACTCTCCCCTAATAAAGAAAATGCTCTGTAAAAATATAACTAAATAGCCCCCTTGGTCCTTCCAGGGAGCTGGAAGAGTATGAGACAATGCTGCTATAGACACCAAGTTCAAGTCTATTTCTTTTTTTATTAATTACTAAAACAAAAAAATACAATAAAAACACAAAAAATACAGAACCATGAGCATAGGCATGAGCCCTGACGGCACACCCACCCCAAGCATCGACTTCACGAGCCCAGTCGGCACGAGCACCCAGCTCTCGCACGGACACCAGCCTCCAATGCGCAGGCGGCTTTTCCTACACACGAGCACTGGCCATAGCATCGTCCGCCCCTCTTGACCAGCTCTTGCCCCAGATTGTATCCGATCCAGGTGGCTCAACACTTCATTCGAGTAAAAAAACATTCAAAAAACGGAAGTACAACACTTTAAAAAAACTAAAAACATATCTAAAAACAAAAAACCACATGGACGGAAGAAAGCACACAGCCCAGTCCAAACAAAAAAGCCAACCTATATGCAAGTAGGAAGGCCCCTTAGGGTTTCATCTCTATCATTTTCGCCACCCCTTAGGGTTTTGATGACCATCATGGCCACCTAGGCAGCTCCACCAGGCTGCACATCATGAGCATCGGCACCCATCACACAGAGCACAACCATCATGACTATCGCACACCACACGAGCACCCAAACCCGACCGGCGCATCCCTCGCACAACCAAACCAAACCACTAGGCAGCACTTCCAAACCCAAATTGTGGATTTGTGAAGGAGAAACAAAACACAAATGCAAAACTGGGATCACCTTCTTTATTAAACCTAATAAAAACACGAAAAAGAAAACAAAACACAAATGCAAAATTGGAAAGGGGCAGAGCCAAAACTCCCACCCCCTCTAGCGAGTTTTGACTTGGGGAAGTTTTTTTTAGAGAGGTGGACGTTCTCTCTCTAGAGGGTATATTGTAATAATAGTAGAAACCGTCTGGATCTACTTTAATAAATCTCAAGAAATTCTACAAGAAAGCATTACATCACATATATCTATTTAATCAATATGTGATTTGCCATTTTTGTCATCGATCTATTTAAACACATACATATTTAAGCATTAAGATATAATGACAAAAATAACAAATCATAAACAGATTAGATGGAAATGTGTGATGTAAGACTTCCATGTAGAATTTCTCATAAATCTCATGCCAAAAATCAACAAAATTGGTATGAATTCTAGTGTATTTCATGAGTAATGATAACTAAACATCAATTTTCACAACATATTTTACAACTATATTTTAATTTATAAAACAACTTTATTTTTATAAATTATTTTATAAATATACTCTTCGTCTTAAAATATAATTGTGAAATATATTGCGAAAAATGATGTCACAAAAACATCCAAAATAACAGTAATGATTTTGCAAAACATGACCAAAGTTCATCTTATGATCTCTACAAACCATCAAGACATATCTTAACCATATAGGGAAGACAATGTTTGAGATTGATTATTGCAGCTTCTTGTTGTATAAGAAGAAGTATAGATGGGTACATAACAAGACTTGAAAATGAATTTGAGTTTAGATTTTGGGAAGAAATGAAGAAGGTGGGTCCCCCAAGTGGCAAGTTATATAAGATTTTGGCAAAGCACAAAGTGGTGGGTTGAAAAAGACACTGTTCTCCCCCACATGAATGGGTTCCACGCCATCACCACCTATTGTATTGTATATCTCGAGCACACGAAAACGACACCCAATTAATGTCGGTTATTGTGTTTTCCAATCCCTTTCGAATCGCCGCGTATGCTGTGGATCCCACATCTGAGATCTCTTCCTCCATTCCACTATGGGTCATGTTTGCAGATAATCTCGTCTTTCGTACTTTAATTTACTTTAGTATAGTGCTACTGTGCCGCCCAGTCCAGATTTTACTATTGGGCTATAAAAAGTAACGTTACATATATTTATAATTTTACCTATATTTTTATTTTATATTTTTTTTAAAATATTTTTAAAAAATTTTCAATAAAAAATTAATATATTAATAGTTACTTTATAATTATTAAATAAAAAATAAAATAAAATAAAATACATGAACAATGATCAAATTGAGAGGTGATAGCACATCATTTTCCTTTAAAGTCGCAAGCAGCATCAAATCCCCAGTCAATTAATTAGTTTTATTTTAAATTTCCTGGTATTGGAGTTGAACCTTTTATCTTATAGATGAATTATTCATATAAGTACTGGGGTTTAATTCTTCTTAATTATTAATAAATTTTTTCTTATTCATTAAAAAGATCTCCCATCAATAATCAGATCTAAGGTGTTTGGTACCGTATGCCGTATCTTCTTCGTATACTCCTTTTGATTAGAACATTAACAACATTGTTGCTAATATTTATAGTGGAGTTATTCCAATCTATTACCCTTATTTGAAACAATAATTATTATGTACTTTTGAAATACGAACACATGCTATTTTTATTTTTTTATTAAAAAAATAAAAAGAATTTACACAAACAATTTGAATGACATAAAATCCTATTATAAGTGAAGAACATCATGCCATTAATATTTTTGGATTAGCTAATAGTTTTCCTATTTAAAGACTTTCTTTCGCGATCATAAGTTTTAAAATTAAATTTAGATAACCTTTTTTCATATCAAATTTAGGTTCGGAGAAAATGAGATTCTTTTCACTTTCTCACCTTATCGGAGAGTTTGAACAATAAGGTCCGTTTGGATACAAAAATAAATTTATTTCATCTCATCTCATTATTACAACTTTCAACTTTTTTAAATCCCAAAACAATAATAATATTAAAAAATAATATTTTAAAAATATTTTATTCAACGTTCAACTAAAACCATCTCATTTCACTATTCAAATGAGCCCTAAATGTAAGAAATCCAAATTAATGATATCACATAGGGATTATCTGGAAGTTAATAAATTGTTATTCCTAACGTGACCTACAAAATAAACCCAATAAATTTTTCATCGAGTCTACATCAATGTGTTGTAAAGGAACTAAAGAGATATACACTTGATTTTATCTGTCTCTCCAAAGGCTAATAAATTCAGCTTCGCTTTCTACATATTAGTGGGTGACGCAATCAATTGTGAAAGAAAAACTAATGCAAAGGATGACAAAAGTCAAACAGGAAACTATAAAATTATTGCCCAAATGAAGAGCAACATCACGTTTTTCATCCACAAAAAGATTCTTTCTACAACGATTTTCATTGGCCACAGAAGTAGAGAAGAACTAGCTTGCAGTACACATGACCTATCAGAGTGTATCCTTTATATTATTCTTCTAAAAGCATTCATTCCTGATCATGGACACATTGAATGGGAACTTCATCAAGTACTATTGGATTAAAGGGAACTGCATGGAACCATTGAAATACATACACAGACATTCCCCAAGCCTATAAGAAAATTAATAAATGTGTGCAATCTAAGAGCATCTATGATCTTCTGCCATTTATCAATTGTAAATGCATCATCATAAGATAAAATATCCTCTGGTTCCAAGGATCCTAGCTAGGAAACAAGGTGTACAGTATGTATTAGGTAGTCAAATGAGACTGAGCTTTACACTTTCATTGTCTCGGGGTTAGAATTTTGGGGGGCTTTAGCTGTACAATCATAAATTTTACACGACATTATCGACATATTTATTAGTTAAACGACGTGAGTGCGCATATATGGTGTGAAATACCATAAATTTTAAATAAAGTTTTCCTGCTTCCATCTAAAATCATTGCTCACCTTCAAAGTTGTGGGTAATAAAAGGAGAGAAAACAGAGACTGAAAGAAAGATGTGGGAAACTCGTGGGTTATGCATTTTATATTGTATTTTGAAATGTTTTGGGAAAAAATCGTAGTTTATTTTTACAGATTTGGAACTAAAATAAGTCTTAGCAGAACCCTAATTACATATTTCTTTTTTGAGTTTTTTACAGAATAACACAGGTTTCTTTAATAGTTTCATACATTAGAGGGTCTTTTTCTTTTCTTTTTTTTTACTGGGGATTATGATAATTGTTTTACATTTTGGGCTGGTGGCTAAATGAAACTCTTGAGGTGGACATTGGCCATGCTACATGTGAATGGCCAACTAGTTACAAAACAAATGCTTGAACACCCCCAATTATGTGGCAACTACCATTACCTGCATTACTGCAATTGTTGACAGGAGATCCTTCCACTGATGAAGCAAAGCACAATCTTTCACTCTAATATTTCCAAGTTCAGAAACCAAAGAGTTCAGATCCCCAACCTAACAATAACAAATTGCTTTAGGCACAAGGATAAATAAGCTCAGCTTTGAAATGAAATACTTTTTACTTCTAATGATCAAATTCGAAGAAAGATGGGGGCTTAACCTTGTTTGGATTAAAAAACCACCTCAACTTATCTCATCTTATCTAATCATTACAACTTTCCCAAACTTTCAAATAAAATATAATAAACAATTCAGTTTTTTCAAGTCCCAAAACAATAATAATATTAAAAAAATTATATTCTAACAATATTTTATTCAACTGTCAACTCTCATCTCATCTCATCACAACTTAACTTACTATCCAAACCTCCCCTTAGAATTGACTCATTGACTGAGGTTCAGTTGAGTTGGCATTAAGTTGAATTATATTCCACTGATGGTTTGCTGCATGTCCATAGCGTACGAGGACATTAAAGTGTCATGATAGCCAAGATGGTACTGCACTATGGAGTTCTATGATTCAGGAAAGCTAAATGAGATTACTACTTATGAAAAGAGATAAGAAGAATGATTGCCAAGAGAAAAAAAAAAAAAAATGTAAAAAGAGATGAGAAGAATGACAAACTGTACAACAAATTTTACAGCAGGAGCCCCCAGGGGCCAGGGAGATGTATAAGAATGATTGGAAAAGAATCTGAACGATATAAAAAGATGAAAAATAGTTATAGGAGAGAAAAGTGAGTGAGCGGAAGTCATTTGCAATATCAGTGACCCAAATGAGTGGCTCTGAAATACTTTTTCATAGGCAAAGATTTATTAATATTCAAAGAAGAACAGATATTGTCTAGGTACACAGGATGTATACAAGAGGTGACTCTGCAATATTGAATATGATATATAGGACTTCTTTTTTTTTTTTTCCTCACAAGTAAAAGATATATGGGACTTAAACAGGGAAATGCCTGCTGTCAGAGATAGTGTTAAATGTGGACATTAACATGTGGGCATTGGGCACACTTTTTAACAAGGGTTGTACCAAGAGATCCAAGTGAGAAGATGGAATTTAATTGGAAGTCCAAATCACTAAATGACCTCAAGGATCATAGCACCCGTTAGAGAAGAAAATGGCCCCAACATCTTTGCTGCTACAAGTATCCAAAACAACCAAGATAGGACGATAAATAAATAATCTCTAAACAAATGAGTGCATCTCCATGGCCATAACATGAGAAAGCACGGATCATTTTGCATCTAAGTTTTCTTAGGGAAGCTCAAACCCTAGACCTACCACAATCCCCCACCCACCAGGGCCACCACCAATCCAAGAAGGTTATGACATGAAATATTTGGAAATTTCTGCATATAAAATCTGACTTCCCTTTCAAAGAAAAAGTTATATGCAAGACCAATTCAGAGGATTATAGAAAAGGAAAATCACCTTCAATAACAATAAACAGATTGAGGATCCCATTGCCTGCATAACATCAACAGCTGAGCAAATTGCATCATTCACATTTTGGACATCAGCATGTTGCACCCAAAGAACCATATAAAAAAATAACTAAGCCACAAACATGACAATTTTTGGGCAGCAGACACGTTGGCGCTCACTTTTGCCCCACCAACAACTGGAAGGCGGAGAGTGCTAGCCTTCAAAGCTTCAGTAGCCCCCAACAAAGAACTGAAGTAATCCCAGTCCTTGAGAGCCCACTCTTCCAAATATGTCATCTGCACCCATAAAGCACAATTTGAATGATACGCAACATTTAGTGAGAAAGCAGTACCAATAAACCCTCTCATGCACAAGCATGCATGCATCTCAATATCTCCATGTCATCACGAAGAGATAGAAACTCTAAAGAGTTAGCTGATGTTACAATTTTTCAGTACACACGACTTGTGTAACAGTATTAAAACCAACTGACCCAGGAGAAATTTAGGTGTGTCATGAATTGCTTCCCTGGCTCATCCACAATTATTCAAATCTTATCTAAGAGTTCAGTCCCTCATGGCCTTTCCAGAAAAATTCATGGGCAATGGGCACGGAAGGGAGGTGGTTCTCTTGAGTCTTAACAATGGGATGAAATACAGCATTAAGGACAACTTTCAAGACTTGCTGCATATCTAGTAATTGAATCATTTGACAATCCACCAATAATGATGAAAAACATGGATAAACCTAAATACTATTAAAAGTAGAATGACAAAAACAATGCTCTCAAACAGGGGATGTCCTTTGAACAAATGTAACATCTGGGGATGTCCTTAGGATGTAACCATGCCATATTTGGATGTCTCAAACTGACTGAACCAATGGCAGAGCCAGGTAATGTAGTCACAAGATGCAACTTATGTAGGACCCAACCTATGCAAATGTCATACGAAAAGCGAAAGACTGAGGCACAATGGCATGGGTACTCATTGCCAACTTACTACATGTATCATGCATATATATATATATAATATATTAATGTCAGCAGACTGTCCAAACAAGTAATGATTTGATGGCAAGATAATATGTCACAAACTGTGGGATCCTGTCATCATGTATAGCTGACTTATTTAGTTCTGATTAACCCTAGAATTATATGCAGATAATAGTCTTCAGTACACAAAGTTCATACATTGACAACTTCTTCATAGGAGCAAGTCTCGTAATCTTCTCCTTTGCCAGACATTCAACTTTTTTGGCTTTTGACCTTCCTGCCACTACTGAACCCTGCAATCTACCACAGTCATTGCTCTAGTTCCATGAATAGTAGAGAATGAGAACACATTCTTTTTTCTCAACACATTTTATTCATCTACTTTCCCTTCACAATTTTTTATAGAATCAGAACCCCATAGTAGCACTTGACATCTTTAGCTTAAAATGCACACATACAAAACTTGAAAACATTACACCATTATCTGATACATCCAGCTCCAACAAGAATAATGCATATACTATTTTTCTCTCCTAAATCATACTTCATCCTTTCTACCATCATCACGAGTTTTTCATTTTTAACATAACATGCCATTGAAACTTAAAATGGCACTGCATACCTTTCAGTGGGGACCAGCACATGATATCATGAGTCATCTGTAACTTGAATTGCCTAAAGAAAATTTTGGAAGCAAATAATTGTAACCTACTAACCATAGATCGTATTGAAGAACAAAATAAATTTGGATGAAAAACATAACGATAGAGTAATTATACCATGCATCAACTGATAATGGGAAACCAGGGCAGAATCACTAGCCCACGCTAAATGGAACCAACTCAAAAGAAAGAAAATCCAAGCCCTGAAAGAAACCCATTGGGAACAAAAGAGTGGGGGTTTTCCCATGCGCATTGTTTGAGACTACATAACCGCATTCATCTGCATTTGCTACAGTTCTAAAAGACAAAGGCAATCGCCTATTAATCTTGTATCTGATTCTACTTTCTAGACCTCTTGTTGAACTTCTGCCATGATTCCAGGATTTTCGAGTAGCCCTCGCATTCCCAATTCCAGTGTCATTGATGTTGTACCAGTTCCTGCAGCAAATAGGTACTGTGACAGACTTCAAGGTGAGACCCAAGTAACTAGATCATAGACCAAGAGAGGACTGCGGACAAGAAACCAATTAGGTGCAAAGTCAATGCCTCAGAGTCGTGCATTTAGTTTAGTCAGGCTTAATGAGTCTGTACTTTGTGCGGAAGTCATATTTACTCTTTCCATCCCTTTGTAGGTGGCACTTCCACTTGCAGCTTGAGCACAAAGGTAGGACAGTGACTGCAGCCATGAAACTAAGCTGGGTTTGCGTGTGACATCGTCAGATTCTGCAACCTGTGAATATAGCTCATTGAGAACCATATTCTGGCCATCTTTGGGTAGCTGGACGACCAGCTGTGCCAACAACTTCATCAAGTGTGGTAGCACCTGGAAAAATAAGTAAATGCAAACATTAAATAAGTGTCTTTTCTCTCAAACAAGATCATTATTTGTATCTTTTCAACTTTCTAAACAAGAGTCTCCTGTATACTTGAATTTTGTCTTTGCACTCTTGAATAAATTATTACTTTTTGATAGGTGCTTTTTAATAAAATTCATCTTCTCCGGCAAAGGGTTGCCAGCCTCTAGATGTAGCCCATGTGTTGTTTTCAGCACATGGGAGTGGCGAGGGAGAGGTTTTGGGGCCATCTCGTTTTCCGGAGTATGGGAGTGGCGAGGGGGAGGATTTGGGGCCATCCGAGAGGTCTTTTCTTGCTGAGGATGAGATAGGATCGCTGATGGCATCGCAGTGGGCATCAATGGAAGATCATGAGATGGATGGGAGCCTATACCACTGAAGGCTTTACCACCAGTTCAGCATATGGTTTCGGACTGGGTTTTGAATAAGGTGCAGGAGATTCAGCATTGTGTGGAGCTGGAGTGTGAAGGATTTGAAGAACAATTTATGGCTTTGCTAACGGCCATTGAAGTGGGAAATATGCAGATCAAGAAATCTGTTTCAAAAAAACAGCAGGAGCTCACGAGATTAACTTGGTCAATTAATTATGAGGGCATTTCAAACAGTGAAAGATCTAAAGGGAGGGGGTCGACAACTTCTTTATGAAGCCTAAGATTATATTATGGAATGTCCAAGGGATAAACGAGGTTAATAAGCGCCTGCGGATAAAAAATTTGCTCCGAGGGTGGAAGGCAGTTATTGTGTGCTTGCAGGAAACCAAGATGGAGAATATTTCAAACAGCATCATCAGAAGCTTATGGAGCTGTTCATATGTTGTTGGGTCTTTCTTGCTTCAATAGGGCATCGGGGGGTGTCCTAGTTATGTGGGATAGAAGGGTGGTAGAAAAAATGGAGGAATATATCGGGAATACACAGTGGCATGTTCTTTTCAAAATGTGGAGAATAATTTTCAATGGGCATTTACTGGAATTTACAGACCGACCTTGGACAGTAGCAGAAATTCTTTATGGGAAGAGGGGCCAGTTTACACAGCTGGTGGGAACTTCCTTGGTGTATAGGTGGAGATTTTAATGTTGTCAGATTCCCAAGTGAAAGATTGGGAGATAGCAAGTTGCAGCCAGCAACGCCGAATTTCTCGGATTGTATTTTTGACTAGGGCTTGGTGGACCTTCTTCTCATGGGTGGTGCATTCACATGTCCAATAATCAAATATAATCTAAATTGGACAGATTTTTAGTTTCCCCGGAGTGGGAATCTCATTACCCGGAGGTATGTCAAAAAAGATTGCCTCGCCTTTGTTATGATCATTTCCCTATTTTGTTGGATTGTGGGGCAATTCAAGAAGGAAATAGATACTTTAAATTTGAGAATATGTGGCTAAGAGCTGACAGATTTGTGGAGCGGGTTAGGCAATGGTGGTCGTCCTATCAAATCCAAGGTACCCCTAGTTTAATCCTGGTAGGTAAATTGAAAGCATTAAAACAAGATTTAAAGCTTTTGAATGTGCAGTCTTTTGGTGATATAGGCAACCGTAAGAAGTCATTATTGGAGGAGCCTCATGAGGTAGAGAGAGCACAGGAGGGACAGGCCCTATCACCAGAGGAATTGGCTTGGAGAACAGAACTAGCCTTAGAACTAGAGAGGGTTACTTTATTGGAGGAGATTTCTTGGCGGCAAAAATCTCAAGTTTTGTGGTTGAAATAGAGTGATCGCAGCATGAAGTTTTTTCATAGAGTGACAAATTCCCATAGGAGAACTAATGCCATTGAAATGATGAATATTGATAGATCTGTTTGCACGAAGATCCCTGTGATCCAAGAACATGTGGCTGGATATTTTGAGCAATTACTTACCAAACCAGAGGGTGGAGGCTGAAGATTGATGGGCTACCTTTTGAGTCCATTGAGCAGCAAAATGACATTTGGTTGGAGAGGCCGTTTGAGGAGGCTGAGATTCATGAAGTGGTAAGGAATATGGTTAAAGACAAAGCACCTGGGCCGGATGGATTTTCTATCGGTTTCTTCCAAGCTTGCTAGGAAGTGGTGAAGGATGACATAATGAAGGTATTTCATGAATTTTTCTCAGTTGGAAAATTTGAAAAAAGCCTTAATGCCACTTTTATTACTCTTATTCCCAAGAAGATTGGGCCATCAGAGGTTAAAGATTAGTGGCCCATTAGCCTTGTGAATGGGATTTATAAGATCATTTCCAAGGTGCTTGCAAATTGATTGGGAGGAGTATTGGGGCGGATCATTACGAAACCCCAAAACACATTTGTATGGGGAAGACAGATACTGGAATCAGTACTCATTGCCAATGAATGCTTAGATAGTAGAATCAAATCAGGTAACCTAGGTCTTGTGTGCAAGTTGGATATGGAAAAGGCCTAAGATCATGTCAATTGGAAATTTTTGTTATACTTGCTTGGGAGGTGTGGTTTTGAGGAGAGGTGGTGCATATGGATTATGTGGTGCATATCGACGGCGCGCTTCTCAATTTGGTGAATGGCTGCTCAGTGGGTGTTTTTAATAGCTCCCAAGGCCTGAGGCAAGGGATCCTTTGTCCCCACTTCTCTGTCATAGTCATGGAGGCATGTAGCAGAATGATATCAGCGATAGTTGATAATAGGTTTCTCAGTTTGTGACATGCGTCGAGGTACCATTCACATTTCCCATTTGTTGTTTGCAGACGATATCTTTATTTTTCGTGAGGTAGAATAAAGCCAGATTCAGGCTAAGGGCATTTCTATTTTGCTTTGAGGCTGTCTCCGGGTTAAAAGTGAATTTATCCAAGTCAGAGTTGGTTCCAGTTGGTAATATTCGTAACATCTGGATACTGGCTAACACTTTTGATTGTAAGGCCTCTTCTTTCCCTATGAATTATCTTGGCCCTCTTCTTTCCCTATGAATTATCTTGGCCTTCCTCTGGGGCCGCCTCCAAGGCTTAAACTATTTGGGATACAGTAATTGAGAAAATTGAACGAATATTGGCAAGTTGGAAGTGGTTGTATCTGTCGAAAGGTGGTAGGATTACACTAATAAAAAACACTCTTTCCAACCTACCTACCTATTTTTTATCCTTATTCCCAATCCCTGCGAGTGCGGCAACACATATTGAGAAATTGCACTGAAATTTTCTTTGGAGCGGACTTGGGGATGAATTTAAATTTCATCTGATCAAGTGGGACAAGATATGCTCCCCAATCTCTTCTGGCGGCTTGGGAATTAGAAATCTGAGGGTGTTCAACCGGGCTTTAGTTGGGAAATGGCTTTGGCATTATAATATGGAACATGAAGCTTTATGGAAGTCGGTGTCTGATTACAAGTATGGAGTTTTTTTTTTTTTTGGGGGGGGGGGGGGGGAGGTGTACTAAGGAGGTAAGTAGGGCTTATGGCATCAGTCTATGGAAGCACATTAGACGAGGGTGGGGAGTTTTTGTTTGTCATACTAGAATTGTGAGAGAGCTCAAGAATTAAATTTTGGCACAGCATATGGTGTGGAGATCGAGCTCTTAGGGATTCATTTCCCACAGTATTCACACTTGCACATGAGAAAGAAGCTTCAATGGTGGACATTATAGAGAGGGAGGGGGATTTACTACAGAGGAATGTGAGCTTCACCAGAGCGACCCAAGATTGGGAAGTCTAACAATTTTGTAGAATTCTTGTAACTCTTATACTCTATGAGACCGAGCAATGAAGGAGTTGATACTTTGAGGTGGTTACCTAATAGAAAAGGTATTTTTTCAGTTCGCTCTTTCTATAAGGCCCTCACAGAATCACATAACAACCTCTTTGCATGGAGAAGAATTTGGAGAAATAAAGCTCCTCCTAGGACAGCATTTTGGACAGCGTCTCTAGAAAAGATTTTGACGATGAATAACTTACGAAAGCGTAGGATGATAGTGGTGGAATGGTGTTGTATGTGTAAGCAAAGTGGTGAGACTGTGGGACATCTTCTACAACACTACGAGATTGCTAGAGCATTATGGGCCAATGTATTCCAAAGGGTAGAGCTAGATTGGGTTATGCCAGCTACAATAGTCGAACTTCTGGCTTGTTGGCCGAACCTCGGCGATATTCCACAAATAGCAGCTGTGTGGAAGATGATCCCTATCTATATTCCATAGTGTATTTGGCAAGAACGTAACGACCAAACGTTCAAAGACAGTGAGCGCTCTTTGGAGGAGATTAGATTACTGTTTATTAGAACTCTATTTCTTTGGGTCAAAGCAGTAGTTTCAATGACCTCAATTTTCATGCTTTTCTTATTTCTATTTATTCCCCCTAAATAGGTGTAATCTCTTGTATCCTACCTGTGTACTCGGGTTTTGCCTATTCGTATCAATATAATATAATCATTTGCCTATAAAAATAAAATAAAATTCATCATTACACATACAAGAACATGCAGAACAATAATTCAGAAAAGATGGTGGGAGTTATTTTCTACTTCTATCTCAACCACATTCAATAGATATGAAGTCAATTGATAACTTCAGCTGAAATATATAGAACCCATAATGGGGACACAAAACAAAATTGAAGGGCTGACTTTTCACTGAGTAGAAAGAAACCGAGGGAATTGAAACAAGAAGTTAATGAGTAAGTGGCGTTAACTAAATAAATATAACCTGTATATCAACAAGGGAAATAAGCCGTAGAAGCAAGTCTAGAATTTTCTTGCAAGGCTCTGACTCTCCATGCCAATTCTTCCCCATACCGGCCTCTTGAGAGAAGATGTCACCGCATAGTGTGTTGGCTTTTTCCACAAGACTGTGGACGCAATAAAAAATGGCTGGACTTCCAGCAGGAAGATAATGAACCAAGGCTGCAACTCCTGAAGCCATACCCTCAAAAGGAGTGATGCCGGGATATCCCTACATTACATCAAAGTTAGTATTCAATCTTTTGCTGGCAAGTTCACGATATGCTTTCTAGGTTTTGTTACCGATAAAGATCTCTGCATGTAATAGAAAGCAAGCTGCTCCTTTAATGATACTCTTTCATCCTGATCAGAATCCTTCCCTGAAGATATGAATGCTGAAAACATGGAATGTGATGCTCTAGCTACTTTTCCATTTGGATGTCCCATATGTCTAATTGCATTTGATAAGGAAGCAAAATGTTCACCATGATATAGAATGCAGGGATTCTCGTAAAATTTGATAGTTTAATTCAAGGATACAGAAACATAGTTGGAGCTACCACCTTCCTAAGTACAAAAATAGGCACACGTTCAATGCAAGTTGGAATGACACGTAGGTAAAACAATATGCGAGCAGTTTGCACACCATCCTTGTACCATACATATTCCATCTTTTGAGAGGAGCAGAAATCTACAAAACAACAATTCAAATCTTAGCATGGATAACATCTAAAGGGAGAGAGACAAAAAGAGGGTTGGGATCATTAGGGACCTTGAAATGGCAGATATAAAGTTAAACATGAAAACTACAGTTTAAATGGCATATAATCCATACCTGGTCCATTTGTCAAATCCATGTAAGAAGGCATAGATTCCACAAAAGAGACTATAGCAGATTCGTTCTCCTGAACACTCCCTACAACCCCTCGAATTGTATCCATATACTCTGGTAAACGAATGCGGCGGAAGTACTCTAGACAAGAAAATGAAACTAATATGCGTACTGATATGTCCTTGTGTGTTTCATGGCTGAATTTTGTATTTAATTTGTATTTTGTGACAGCCAATGCAAAAAGTACAACCATAAGGAAAGCAGATTCAGCAATTTTCTCCATATCCCGAAGTAGTTCATCCTCTCTACCTCGAAGCAACAAAGCTGCCCGCCTATGTCCCAAGTAGATATCTTGACAGTAATCCCATAGAAGATTCTCCACCACACACTTGCTCTCTACATCTACTGAAGCATACAGATTGCAGAAAACACTAGTTATGGCCCCTGCTTCCTTAAAAGGAACACTATCCACATGTTTTTTTTACCTCATCATGCCCCAGTCTTACTGAGTTGGCATGTGGGAAGTCAAGTAATTTAGTATATAAACGTCTTAAGGAAAGATTTCAGTCAACAATGCAGATGCAAGGCATATAAGCAGAGGGCCTTTGAAGAAACGAAGCCACTTCGAGCAAGTGCTAATGAAAAACACTGCAGTAGAAAACTGTTGGTGAGATCATTACCTAAATTAGTAACACCACTCCTGGAAATAATATTTCTTACAACAGATTCTATCCGATTCTCTGCAGAAATCCTTAGTCTGGAAACAGTCTCTAATCCCAGACCACTCATTGTAGATTTATTGAGAGCCCTCAATGCTCCAGCCGCAGCCATGACAACAACAAACGGAACATAGTTTGCCTTTGAAGTCTCTAAAGCTTCATGGCCAAAAACATTAATTTTCTCAAAAGAAAAGGCATTGATCAAACCAGATAACACCCATTCAATCAAATGCAAAATCATGAGCCCATGAGACACACTGCCATGAGGCCCACCTTTTCTCCCCCAAATTCCCAATAGAGAATCTAAAATCTTAACATAATGAACATTCACAGAAGACGATAGAGCATACCCCATCCCCGCAAGGATATAAGAAATAAGATCTTCTGATGAACCAATCAACTGGTACTCCTCCCCCAACAGTCTACAGAGCATATCCAAGCAGACTGTTTTAGAGCTTTCAGACACAGAAGGCACCAAAGATAATGCACCCAGAAGGAGAACACCCTCAGAGAAGAAGAGTGGACTCTTTATGGAATCAGACTGAGCATTGAAAAGTTGAGAAATGATTTCCACAGTGGAATCAATTAGAACCAGAGAGGGTTTGAAGGATTTCCTGACCCAGATATAAAGAAGCCTTAGAAAGAAAGGATATGATTCAGGCGGAAGAGAGAGGTTTACAGAGGAAACAATGGAAAGGATAATCTTAGCTTGCGGGTCAGCCACATGAAGAGACGTTTGGGAGTTGAGAAGGGTTTTCAAAGACTGGAGGTGATGGGGACGAAATGATTGGTGTTGAAGGGAGTCTCTAAGCTCAGCCCAAGCTTGAATGATAGCTCGGGCCGATGAGGGAGAGGAATATGAAGAGCCGATGTTGCTGCTACCGCCACTAATGCTTCTCAGCCATTCTTCAAGGAAAACGGTATTGGCTTGTTTTGCCATCTCACAATTTCCAACTGAAAAAAAGAAAATACTACATTACTCATCCCCACAAAAGAAAAAAGGGCTACAAATATCAAATTTAAAGATGGAAAAATCCCGAATGTTCGCTACAGGTAGAGCTGGTTGAAATTTTACAGCCAAGTGATCAAATATCTGAATAGCATACAAATTCGATATATTCAACGAAACACGGTACAAAAATAACTGAATTTGTACCTTGTCAATAAAATCACCCGTAATAATGTCCTCGGAATCACTTTTATGTAACAGTGCTGGTGGAATACAGATATTACTTATTGGGTTTTTTCCATTCATCTCTTACTGAAAGTTCTATGATGATAAACAAAAAACTCTTCAGAAGCATTTTAAATATTGTAAGGCTTTGCAGCATCGAAGAAAATAAGCAAAAAGCTTATACAAACCAATTTGAAAGCAGAAATATATGAACTGCATACGAGAGAAGAATACGCTCTCTCAATAAGATATAGAAATAGAGAAGAATTACCCATCAGAACAACACGTGGTGTACATCACCGCAAAATAGGAAAATTGAGAGAGAGAGAGAGAGAGAGAGACCTTTGAGATTATACTGGGTGAACTTCTAGTTCTTTGTGGGCTTCGTCCGAATTGAGTCGATCGGGAGGGAATTTCTTTGAAAAGAGGGGAGAAAAAGGCCGTTGAGAACTTCAGATGTTGGAGTAGAGTAGAGTCACTCACCGCCTTGGGTTTCTCTTTTTTGCCAATTGACAGACCGGTCATCGGATGAAGACGGAGCTAGCGTTTTCTTTTTCAAATAGCCTTATATTTAAGAAGAGATTAAAAACATGCTTGGTGTGGTTGGCTAAAACGTCAGTCGTTTCTAAGGTTTCTTTTCTCCAGTTCGAGTCTAGGAGACGCCATTTCTTGCTCATATCATGCTTTTTTGTTGACATTATATATATATATATATATATATATATATATATATATATACTAGTAAAGGGCAAACACGTGCATTGCACGTGTGCCCAGTTGTGACAATATAAAAAATATTTGAAAAAATAATATTTATGAAATCTAAAAATATGTAATAATAAAAAATAAGTTAATACATATAATTATAAAATGTAATTGTTTTGTTTATATTTTATAATCCTTATTCATTATAAAAATAATCATATATATAATTTTTAGAGTATTCATGATTATAACATAAAAATTTATACGAACATATTTATAATTACACAATGTTCTGTTATAGAAAAAAAAGTGACTATTGGAACCAAAGCATTATCATTACAATTACAGATAAAAAGTAAAAGTTATCTCATGATTACACATGAAATTTTTATAGCTATACATCATAATAATTGGAAATGTAGAAGAAACTCTCTGAAATAGTTATTCTACTGTCTCAAGTATGTCATTAACAGATAATACGTTAAGTTTGTTTTAGCGCAATTTTCCAAATTCATTCATAGATGCACCTAAAACAATCATCCACTGTTTATCTTGAATCTTATTTGTAATGTTCTCTATGTACGAACGATCCTCCTGTAATGACAAAAACATATAAAAAAATAATTTGTTAAATTTATTAAATGTGTCTAAAAGTATAAATCTTACCTGTTCTGCATGTTGTACAATATCTGTTGTTGTGCAATCAAGAATTCGTTCTACTGTAGGTTCAAAGGCTACTACTGCGATCGAGCTACTGTCATCAAATGTCTCTAAATAGACACGGGATCTAGGAATAATAAATAAGTTATTATCTCTTGGTATTGCCAAATAATATTTTGTAATTATAATGTAAGATTTGTTAACATGAAAATATCATGATGAGTATTTACCTTGGTTGTGCAGTTGTTAGTTCTTTACAATTATAGCATAAAAACTCTTCATCTTTCTCGTATCCAGTGGTTTTACTACAGTTTGCACATGATAAGTAAAAAAATGGTTGATGCAGATCAGATATTGTAAATTTCCCTTTAACCAGAAATGTTGATCGCTGCATTAAAATTGGCAAATAAATATATCAAAAAAATGTAATATTATCATGTTAATAGAAACTAATAAATAATCAATATTCTAAGTTCAAACATATGAACTGTTTTAAATTGACAATACAAAAATTACAAATGTAAATCACACATCATAAATCTGACTTCAATCATGTATGTATTAAACATATCAATAAAAGTTTAGTATTATTATATTTAAAAAGATGTGCTGTTTGAAATTCACAACATATAATTTAGAAATTCTTATCTTCTATCTCCATTTTATCCAGACAAACCTCCAATCTCTATATTTTTTCAAATTTACAATATCTAATATAGAAACATGCATTGTTTCAAATCCATAAGACACAATTGAGAAATTTCTATTTTCCATCTCTATTTCATCCCAACCAACCTCCAATCTCCATATTTTTTGAAATCTATAAGAAACAATTGAGAAATTTCCATCCTGTATCTTCATTTCATCCCAACCAACCTCCAATCTCCATATTTTTTCAAATTCACAATACACAATTTAGAAACATGTACTACAACACACAAATAATATTAATTGAATCATAAAAAACAAATAATATTTTAAATTTGACCACATGCATTTTTTCAAATTCACAAGATATATTTAAGAAGTTTTTATCTCTTATTTCTATTTCATTCTGAACAATTTCTAATCTTTATATTCTAAATCTACAATAGTTAATTTAAAAACATGCACTATTTGAAATTCACAACACACAATTCAGATATTCTTATTCTCCATCTCTATTTTATCCCGACCAACCTCCAATCTCCATATTTTTTTCAAATCCACAATATCTAACATAGAAACAGGCACTGTTTCAAATCCATAAGACACAATTGAGAAATTTCTATCTTCCATCTCCATTTTATCCTAACCAATCTCTAATATCCACATTTTTTGAAATCCCATAAGACACAATTGAGAAATTTCTATCTTTCATCTTCATTTCATCCCAACCAACCTCTAATCTCCATATTTTTTCAAATCCACAATACACAATTCAGAAACATGTATTGTTCGAAATTCACAACACACAAATCAAAAGTTTGCATCATGCATCTCCATTTCATCCCGACCAACCTCCAATCTCCAAATTTCAAAAAAACATAAGAAATCTAAAGAAGTGAAAAAGATAATTGTTTATAACAAATAAGATATGATTTTAAGCAATAAAAGTATACCGTCATTGCTGGTATAGACTTTAAGGCTTCGGCAATTTCTGATATTTTTATTAATGGATTGGTAGAACCGCCTGAAGTTGACGCGCCTGTCCTATTCAAATTTTTGGCAATTATTTCTTCAAGTAACGAATTGTTTTCTGTTGCCCTGAACATTTGAATTGATACATAAAGTAAAACATTTAAATAAGAAGAAATATATATTAAACATATAGGATAATATATTGACAGAGATTAATATATTGATAAAGATTAATATAAAATTTATATTGTATTTAAATAAAAAATATAATAAATCAATTTAAGCATATAATTTACCATGTACGTAATGAAACGGCAGATGCAAGAAAGGGTTGAATAGTGAAAACACTTGTAGGTCGCGATGATAACGATAAGCCTACATTATAGACATGTATAAATAAATATATAAATGTAAGATAAATAATTAATAACAATGTTAATATTAAGAAAAAAATACCATTATACGAAGAGACTCTGATTTTTGTCCCAAGAATAATTGGCTTTTGCATAATAACATTACAAATTTCAGGGCATTCATCATGAACAAATTTGTTCCACATTGCCAAACGTAGAACTTTTAAACTACAAAAAATAAAAACAATGTTAGATTCACAATAATAAGAGTATTATAAGATATTAAAGTAAAAATTTTATCAATATAAAAATATATATATTCATACCTTGAATCGACCACATATGTGTCTTGCACCAACGATTTTCCATGACTTTTGTTAACCTCTCTTGGTGCATTTGTGTTAATTGCTATTGCCAGAATATCTAATTTATAAACTTCTTATTATTATTATTTTGTAATAAGAGAAACATATAAAGATATTGATATATTTATATAATACGTACCTACTTCTGCATCTGTATCCTTGTACATATCAAGTTGATTTAAAGGAACAATATTATAATCTGGTGGTTTAAGCGATGATTCGTCGTATTCAATATTTTCGACAATGGTTCGAGAATTGATTATCCACTGAAGCTCATATGCCTCTCTTCTATGTCTTACATCTAATGGTTTGACGTAGGCATTAGCAATGTAGTAGGATTGGTATACATTGAGCGTGTCATCATGTAAGTCAATGTCTTTTCCAAAAATGACTGCTTGCACACGATTTCCCTATAAAAATATAAAAATGAAATTTATTTGTTTAATTCTAAATCACAAATAAGACAATAATAAGTAATGAAATGGACTTTTTTCATACCTCAACATCCATGAGTATCAAATTTTGATATCTCGTAGGAGAATTTTGAGCTGCACGTTTTGGTGACTTCTCAGCAACAATCATTTTTATTTTCCAGTTTCTGGTGTTTTGAGTGATATCTTTAATAGATTTATAGACGGTCCGCATGTTTACTGCAAATAAAACTATGAAAATTAAGAAATGTTAATACATAACATAGAATCTATAATATTAATAAAACAAATGAACAAGTTTATAAATAATAATGACGTTAAAAGTATCTAAACACTTACATTATATCACAATGAATTTGTTAATTTCAAGAAATTTCTATATACAATATTTTTTGTATAATTTATTTCACAAACAGTACTTGATGTTGGTTTTATAAGCAATTTTACTGAATCAGAAGTTCTAGCTCTCGATAGTGCAACATACAATTGGCCATGTGAGAAAACAGGCTCTGGTAAATATATTCCAACATAATTTAATGTTTGTCCTTGTGATTTATTTATTGTCATTGCAAAACTCAATCTAATAGGAAATTGTGTTCTTTTAAATGGAAAGCCATTAGCTTCATTTGTTTCTGGTAAAAATGGAATTCTAGGTATAAAAACTCTTTTACCACTGTAGTGGCCAGATGAAATCTGTGCGTCAATCATATTACGACTAAAATTACAACATGTCAACCGTGTTCCATTGCATAAACCTTCTGAAGGATTAATATTTCTAAGTAACATAATAGGACAATTTTTCTTAAGTAACAATTCATACGGTGGCAATCCGTTCGGTGTTAATGTATTTAAAAAATCTTCCATAATTCCCTGTTCAGATACATCAACTGTCTCGTCAAAACTATAATACCGTACTATATCGCCAGGGAATCTGTCAATGAGAATAGCATTTATTTCGTCGACTGATCGATTTTTTGGAGTTAGTACAGCCCGATTGGCCATCTCTGTTAAATTGTTTGAATAGTTTGACATATTTCCATAAACAGCGTCTAACAAAGAATTTAGAGATTCAACTTCGTTGTTATAACGGATAATTATTTGTTCTAGAATTTTGATATTTTCATCGATTGTTATTGGAGCATTGCCATTGCCAACTTCGATTAGATATTGTGAGAAATTAAGATCCAATCTAGCTCTCATATTTTCTGTTAATTTGATTTTTTTCAAGATAGACCATATGTAAGAAGAAGCCAAGCTTGCATCAATTTGTTGTTCTTTTGTACTCTTACGAATTACAGGTAATACCTGCCGAAAGTCTCCACCAAAAACAATAACTTTGCCACCAAAAGGGAGATCTATATCATTTATGTCTCGTAACATTTTATCCAATGCTTCTATGGAATATTTTGTAGACATAGGTGCTTCATCCCATATAATCAACTTTGCAAGACGTAACAATTTAGCAAGACTTCCTTGTTTAATGACATTACAAGTGCTATCTTTATCTGCATTTAATGGAATCTTAAATCTTGAGTGTGCTGTTCGTCCCCCAGGTAAGATTGATGCAGCAACACCCGATGATGCAGTTGCAAGTGCTATCATATTTTTTGACCTGATTGTAGCTAGAAGTGCTTTGTACAAAAAAGTTTTACCAGTACCAGCAGGACCGTCAATGAAAAATGCAGTAGACTCATTTGATGATAAGGTTTGTAGTATCAAGTCATAAGCGTTCTTTTGTTCGGAATTTAAGGAATTTGATGCAAGTAAATCTTCTATTGGAATTGTGACAGTTCGCTCATCATCAATTTCCCTATTGATAAATTCTTCGACATTGTAAAATGTATCAACAGGAGCAAAATGATACATATTTATATTTTTTCCCATAGATTCAAGTGTGGAAGCAATATTTTGCAAAACCATTCTTCTAACATTTCCTAATGGTATGTTTGTTGCAAGAAAATCTGTAGACATTTCTTTTTCAAATCGTTCCCAGAGTTGTTTTGGATTTGTAGGATTGCAATATGCTAAAATTGTTGAGAAAAGACGTCTTAAACTATTTGGTATTTGATATAGACAGGCTTCTTCTAAACAATCTTCTAGACTGCTATCTTTATCTAACAAACCATGTGAAGTAGCTGCTTCGTGATATGTTGGTAGGACAACGTTATTAACTGTTCTTAGTTTTTCAAACGATGTTGGTCCTCTTATATGATTTAATAGTATTCGCAAATAATATCTTTCGCCTTCAAATGGATTAGCTGTAATAATTCGACCTATAACAGTTTTCTTTTTTCTTGGAGTCCAGATTTTATATTCTGGATTCCAAACAAATTTTTGTGAAAATTCTCTATATAACAAATTTCGTGCATTTTTGTCGATTTGATTCCTATAAAAAAATTGTGTTAACATTGATCTATTCGACAGATCTGAATTTAAGACAGTGTTTAGATTTTGATGTGCACGAAAAGATACTAAATGTTGATTCTCAAGGTGTAAATGTAAACTATAAACTGATGGATACATTTCATTAAGTGTGAAACCATATATCCTCCACATTGCTTCCGGTAGAGTAATCCATCTGCCAGTTTGAAATTGTTTAATTTCATCAATTTGTTCGTTATTTTCTTCATTCGTAACATTGAAAGCAATGCGATCATGTCCTTTATAGATATATTTATATAAATATTTAACAGCTTTAATTGTAGAACAGATCTCAACGTTAATATGACAGTTATATTTGGAAAGGAGGTATGGATTGTACGGAACGACCCATCGATTGTCTAAATTTTGTCCCCTAATTTTAGCAGTGATTCCGTTGTTACGACGTCTATACAATGGAAAACAATCTGTTCCAACAGTTGTTGTAGGTGCAAATTCTTTAGGATATTGATTTTTACAAATGCCGTTTTTTTTCATACATACATTGGTTGGATTCAATATTCCACAAGGACCATGCATCATATGTTTAACCACGGCCTTATACAAATGTAAATTACTTGTTCTATCAGGTATTTCTGCTGAAACAATTTCATCAAAAGTTTCAGGGGTATAAATTCTCCAATCTCTCTGAAGTATAATTAGGAAATGAACATGTGGTAAACCTCTTTTTTGATGTTCAATAGTGTAAACATATGCTGCAACTTTGCCAAAAATTTGTTGTTTGAACAGATCAATTTTTAAGTCTTCTAATTTTGCTCTAAAGATTCTTGCGATTAAATCAGGACGATTTTGAACATCTTCATGTGGATTTAGTTGTTCTAAAATTTCATTCCAGTTTGGATTGCATGTCATAGTTAAGAAAATGTCAGGTTTGCCGAAATGTTGAACTAAAGTCATTGATTCCATATATCTTTTACGCATATCTCTTGGACCTCCAATAAAAGATGAAGGTAAGATAATGCGTTTTCCAATTTTGGAAGCATTAGTTTCTCCAATTGAAATACTATCTACAATGCCTTGATATACATCTGATCTAATTTCATGTTGTTTTGAACGAAAATAATCTAATCTTGATGTTTCTATTTTAATGTACATGTCAACAACAAATTGTTGTAACAAACGACCAGATAATAATAAAATTGATCTATATATATCTCTCATTTGTAGTCTAAAACAATAGTATTCCCGACAAGAAACTGTAGGCAATTTCTTCCTTTTTTCCATGACTATTTGTTCATTCCGAAGAAATTCTTCTGCGCTATTTGAATGTTGAATATGATGGGATTCTAATGTTTGGATGTTTAATGATATTGTTCCTCTTTCAATTTTCCTGATTCCTTGATGCCAACCCGAGTCACTGAAAGAAAACAGTAGTGGATATTGTAACGGATCATAACAACCAAAATAATATTGAACAATATGACTACCACCTGTTTGGTTGAAGACAATAATATCTCTGCCTTTTTGTTCAGTAGATGTATCAGTTTCTATCCATATAGCTGCAACTTGTGATACTGAGGGAGCATTATAAACACGTTGATCTAAATCAACATTTGATCTTATACGAATTGTATGGTTTTCAAGATTTGGAATGTTATTGAGCATTCGGAAGAAGTGACAGTATGGATTAACATTAAGTATAGTCATCAACTTAGCAATGATAGAAGCATCCAATCTTTCTGCATTGTCTATACGGTTGTTTAGCTCATGTTCAGTGTCATAGAAATATAATTGTAAATATGAAGGATGTCCATCTTCAGGGATTAAATTGTTAATGTAGTGATATATTTATCCTTGAACTCTAAATGTGTAAATTCCTCTGTTCCTTCTACATAAGTCTGCATCAAATTTAACTCCAAAAGACGTGAAAGCGAATTTATTATTGTATGTACGTGCATATGTACGGAAATTTTCGGACTCAGTCGAATCAGAAGTAAACAATTGATAAAGCTCGTCTGAAGTTTGATTACAAGTCAATGCTATTGTCCCATCAGCACAACAGAAGCCATTTGGCTCATGATAAAATCTTCTTGCTCTACAATATTGACATGGAATAACTGATACTAGATGATTTGGCTCCAAAAATATGGTTTTCAATACTTGTCTAAAACAAGTATTCCCTGTTGGAATATTGACAATACTATTAGAAATAGAAGTCCTTAGTCTTTCTAGAGCAGATCCATTTCTATTCACAGTATTGTCAAAACTGTGAGTGTTTGAAGAAGATCCAATTTCTCTTATAGAAACAATTCCATCATCCCTTGAAGTATAAGATAAATTATGATGGGATCTTGTTTCTATTTGATTTCTCTTATTTTGATTTTCTTTCAACTCAGCATACCTTTTTCTCTTCTTTCGACGTATTTCTTCTTTCTTCTCCTCTGATTGAGCACCGTACCAATATTTTTTTGGAACATTTTCTCCATATTCTTCATAATTTAATTTTAAAGAATGTTAGATACAAATTAATTAAAAAAGTCTTAATAGAAATCGAAATTTTTTTTTAAATAAGATTGACCTACCAGTTGGCATTTTTATGACAAGATAGGAATATCGCAGCAATCTTATGAACTAATAAGAAACCAATAACAATTTGTCAAACATGTAAATATAAAAAGCACATGAAGAAGATTCGAAGAAATAAACAGTACATTTGTACAAATAAATGAATTAAATATTATAAAATAAAAAAAATAACATTTATTTGTATAAACAATATTGATACATACCTGGAGACAAGGGCAAATAAAAAGTCAGTGGAAATAGAGCTAAACAACGAACAGCGAGACAAGTATAAAGTGACAAAACCAAAGTACATGTTATAAAGAAATATATTATATAAAATCACATAATTATTTTAATAATACATTGTATTTTGTTAAATAAAGCTGTACTATAATCGCAGCGTCTTATTTCCTTTGCTTCCAGAGTTTTCTTCGCTCTCTCTCTCTCTCTTTCTTTCTATGTCTTTCTCTCTTGTACTTCTCCCATTTCTTCATTCCTGTCTCTATCATCTCTATTCTTCCACCATATTCTTAACAACAAAACACAAAGCTCTCTGTATATTCTATTTCTTCCTGCCATAGTCTCAAATCCCGCCAATCTGACATTTTTCATTTGTTATGACAAATTATTGACATTGCATGAATTTAACAGACAAATTTAAGAATTAAACAATAATTAATTAGACATATAAATATGGCATATGAATAAATGAAATAAATATTACGTAATAAATATAAAAAACATACTTTAAATAAAAAAAAAAAACAAGAGTACCAGAAAGTAAAGTAGAGGACAAACAAAAATACATTGCTAAGTGCTAACTAATTTAATTATACACAAATAATTTTATACAGATTATATTAAATGAATTAAATGAGATAGTATATCTTAAAATAAAACAAATATATTAAAAGAAATTAATATGATTAGAAAAAAAAATTATTCATACAACAAAAATACAATGTGAACAATTTATTTTGAGTATAGATACATTTATATAAGATAATTTTTTTAAATGATGTAGAAGATAACATATCAAAAAGTAGAGGAGTAAAAAAACAGAGGAAGTAGAACAAATTGACAACAACTGGAACAAGGAATAATTAACTAAGAACAAAAGTAACAAATTTGTAAAAAAAAAAAAAAAAAATACATTAGAAAATATTAGATTTATATTAATAAAATATATATTTTTAGTTTATGCAAATTTATATTTATATTTATATTAATAAAAATATTATTATTAAACTGAAATATTGATTGAAAACGGCACAACTCATTCCATTCCACTTCAAAAACGGCACCGTTTCCATTAAAAGCAAACCCTAATTCTACATTCACCACTATAAATACATCGTTACTCGCCGCTTCCTCCATTTCGTCGATTCCAGAGTCTTCCTCTCGCTCTGCAACTCCTCTCGCCTCTCGCTCTGCAACTCCTCTCTCTCTCGCAACTCCTCTCTCAGTCTAATCTCTCTCTCACAGCTTCTCTCTCTTGTTCCTGTCGATCTCTACATCTTCTCTCAACTGAGAAACAAAAATCACCACTTTTGTTTCCGAAATCTTAGGAATTTGAAGCTCCATCTTTCAGATCTAACAAATTTTTTTCTTGTTTATTTTCTTTGTTGTGTGTTGGTTTGATCTTTTTTTCTTTCCCTGTGGTGGTTTATTTATTTCGCATAATTTTTTTTTTTGTGAACGAACAAATCTGAGATATTTTTTCTCACATTTAGATTTTTTTTTTGTCCGATGGGTTGTGGCTTGGTTTGATCTGTTTTTTCCTTTCTCTGTGGTGGTTTATTTAATCCGCATAAATTTTTTTTTTGTGAACAAACAGAGCTGAGATTTTTTGTTCTCACATTTTGAATTTTTTTTTGTCCCATGGGTTGCTATGGCGAATATTTTGTGTGGAAGCATTTTTTTTTACGATGCCTATATAGATCTCTAGATCTGTAAAAATTGCCATCCCTGTATTTCCTTTTATTTTCTGATTTTTCCCAAGCCTCTGAAACTCTACAAATTTGAAGCTCGATCTTTCAGATTGGGGGGTTTTTTTTTTTAATATTTTTTTCCTTTCGCTTGGTGTGTTCTGGTTTGTTCTTCGTGGTCTATTTTCTCACATTTTCCGTGATTGTTACCCCACTTCGTGTAAATAGTTTTTTCTCAACCGACACAAATTTTAGATTCTATCTTCTGATTTTTATTTTGGTTGCAGGTCTATTTTTTTTAAATGCATGAAGATCTCTAGATCTATTCTTCGGATCTATCGCTGCGATCGTATTTTTGTCGGCAGGTATTTTTTTTTCCAACAAATTATAATGTATTCCTTCGATTTTCTTTTTTTTTATTTGTTATTTTGATTTATTTTTGTGTTTTGGGTTGCAGGAGTTTTTTTTTTAATTGAAGGGATTTTTTTTCCAAATTCCTACAAATTTGTAGATTTGTTTTGTTGATTTAAAAATGTTAATATTTCCTTATTTTGTTTTTATATATTCTTTAGTAGCTGTCTGTAGTTTCCATTTTAGGGATGGCCATATGTAGTTTTATTCTTTTAGTTTGTAGTCTATAGTTTTTTAAGTTGCATGTGTAGCAACTACCTCATAAATACTTCATGGTTTGCATTTTAACATCTGTCTATATGAGAATTTTATTTTATAAGTTTTAGAGATGACCATATGAAATTTTATTCTTCTAGTTTGTATTCTGTAAGTTTTTAATGTGCATGTGTAGCAAGTAGCTGATAAACACTATACGGTTTGTATCTTAGATAGTTTGCAGCTTGTAACTTTTTAATTTCAAAGTTTGCAGTTTGGATTTTAACACATCTGTTTATATGAGAACTTTATTTTATATGTTTTAGCTAATTATTCATCTATTTTTAAATATTGAGTGCTATATATAAACAGATTGAGTGCGTCTATATATATATTATATAACATTTAATCTATATATTGCATATAAAAAATGACTCACTCTGTTTACAGATGTTGTTTTTGTTTTTTGTAGCTGTAATTTGTAGTTTTTACATTATTAGTCGTACCTAGATTTTTTTTTTTACTTCCAATTTCTGCTTTCTTTCTCACGTAAATGCTTACTATGTTATGAATTTACGTTAAAATTTTAGATTGTAAGTATTTGGTCTAAAATAATCCAAGCTAAATTTTTTTTTGTTTTTTAGTTTGGAATTTAATCACGTGTACTATTTCATTAAAGGATAGAAAAGTTTATAGTCATCCGAGCACAAATACAAACTAAATATGAATCCAACTTTTTATTGTTGTTCTTTCGTTTTGACTTTTTTTTACTTCTAACAATTAATTATTACATATAAATAAATAACTGAATAAATAGTCAAAAATATTTAGTTCAGAATAATAAACATGAAAGAAGCGAATAATCAACATAAGAAGACTTACTTGTGAAATCGAAAAACTGAGGCGCAAATTTAAAACCCAGAGCGGAGAGACATTTTTGTGAGAAACGTTGTAATGTCAGCAGTCTATTTATAGTAAATAACCAAGCGGCAAGCGGTGAAAGCAAAAATTATTTTTATTCCCAGCACAAAGCGGTGGAAGCGGCAGAAGCGGTGTGAAAAAGTATTAAAATTAACAAGGAAAAATTATTTTCATAGCAGCGGTGGGAAAAGATGGAGAAGAAAAATCTAGAAGAAAAAATTCTAGATGGAAACGGCGGTAAAATAAGAGAAATAATCCAGAATGTTTCAGAAGCTTTGCACGAAAAGAGGACAAACAGAAAAGCAGGGGTCAAAAAGGTGAAAAAAATAAAAGAGAAGACAGACGGGAATAAATATAAAAACTAAGGATAAGAATGAAAAAAAATAAAGCAAGAGGTGGGACACAAAGGGGAAAAAAATGTAAAAGAATGGGTAAAAAGGAAAAAAAATTAACAAACAAGAACGCAACACATCGGAGAGGAAAATGAATTGAAAACCAGGGATAAAATCGAAAAAAAAGATGGACGACAGCTGCTTATAGCCGCTTATTACATATAAGATATATATATATATATATATTTTTTTTCTTTTGGGTTTTTTCCTTAAAGATTGGGCAAATCGTCTTTGACCAATTAGGGATGTACGTCCGATCCGAACCTTTAGCTATCTATTCGATTCGATCCATATTATGAACTAAGAACGTTTTTTTCTTCTTTTGATATATGAATTAATACAAAAAATTAATTAAATTAATAAAATAAAATTAAGTGAACTCTTTAATGTAGATTATGTAACTAACTCATTAAAAAAATAATTAATTATATTTATAATTTTAATAGTTACTAAGTTAGTACTTTAGTAGAGTATATATTTATATAATAACATATATTATTATATGATTTAGTATGATATATTAGTTTATTAATAACATATATTATTTTACATTTTATATGGTCAATAGTGATAGATTCATAAAAATTACATAAATAAGTTATACAAATACTATATACAAAATATTTAAAAATTTTATATGTAAATGATTCGGTCAGTTTTGGTCCGGTCTAAAAAAATTACATCCCAAGACCAGACCGAAAACTGAATTTTGGAGATACCATGGACTGAGACCGAGTAGGAGTGAATTGTCTAGTTGATTTTTTCAGTCCAAACCGAAAAAGTTTCAACCCTATGACTAATCGAGTTTTTGAGACATGAACCCGCATATAATTGATAATTTGGTACTCCAGGTTATTAATTATAAAAAAAAATATTTATAATTATGGAGTGTGTAAATATTGTATACTCTTTTAAAAGAAGTAAATATAAAACTCATATAAAATAATTTATTTTTTTAATAATATATATTATTCTTTTTAAAAAAAATACATAACATTTATACAATTCATAGATGTATATAACGTTAATCTTAATTATAGCTAACCGTATAAATTGCGAATATGGGCTCAAAGTTTATACCGACACTTTAGTTTTAAAACAGAAATCGTGGGGCACTGATACAACTTCATCTTTAACTTTTGCGAGGAGCGATGTCTTGGGTTAGTTAATTTTAAAAGCTTTGCTTGGTATAGAGAAATTGATTTAGGCTACGTTTAAGTAGTGAGAATATTTAAGAAGTATTGAGAATATTTATAAATAATAGTAAAAAATTAATAAAAAAAGTAATAATAGAATAATGAATAGTAGATAAAAAGTAATGAATAGTAAAAGAAGTATGTAAAAAGTAATAATAAAGTAAAGAATAGTAATGAAAGTACTTAAAGTACTCTTGGTACCCAAACGTAACCTTAGTGCACCTTAATTAAATGTGGGAAAATATATCAAAACAGTTGGGAAAAATAAATGAATTAATGTACTAAGTAAATCTGTATATGTCACTGTATTAACTATCTTACCAACTCAGCAAAACATAAATAATATTTACAGTCATAAAATATATAAGTACCGTATATTTTGTTTAAAAAAATAAACAAATATAATTTATATTAAAAAGATTATACGACGATTACGGACGTCCAGAATATTTAACATTACTGTTAAGAAAATGCAGACCGTCCTCTGGTCATTGTTCTTTGGCTTTTACCATATCTTTTGTATCTGATCTTGTTATCTTGATAATTGTTGATTACGTAGGTGGCCAGGCTAGTCACTGAGTAAACTGGTGGACGTACTTATTTCTTTTAAATTTTTCTATATTTCTTTGAAATGTTAAACAATAATAAGAGAATTAGAACGTCATGGAGTCTTGTCATACGAATGTGTCAATTTTATGGAATTGATGTTTTTGAATTTGATATTATAAAGTACCTTGCTCAATCATGATGTTTTGGGGGTATTTCATGTTTCTTTATCTTTTTTCAGAGTACTTCACAGAGAGTGAAAGGCCCGCTGGCAAGACGAAAAAAAGTTGCTTTGGGGTGTATTTCATGCGTTCGCTCTCTAATCTAAATAATAATAATAATAATAATAATAAATTAGAACAAGTTAAGCTCCGGACCCTCTTTGTTTTTTTCACACGAAAAACACAAGGAATATTTCATGGTCGGACCAAATATGAGGAGACAGACAAATGCAGTTGCTTCTCCTTTGATCAAAGTGAAAGCATGCATGCATGAATGATACTTGTTTATTTTTGTAAACGATGTGAGATGAGATGAGATTAAATTAGAAAGTTGAATAAAATATTGTTAAAATATTTTTTTTAATAATTTTTTTTTTCAATTTAAAAAAGTTAAATTGTTTATTTTATTTTGTTTAGGAAGTTTGAAAAGTTATAATAATTAAATGAGATAAGATGTTTTCTGAAAACAAACGAGACCAAATCAATCGAGGGAGTTTATGGGGGTCACAAATTAGGCCTCCTTTATTTTTTTATGAGATGAAATAAATTAAGATAAAAGTTTAAAATTAAATAAAATATTATTTTAATATATTATTTTAATATTAATTTTATTTTAAAATTTTGAAAAATTAAATTATTTATTTTATTTAATATGAGAATTTAAAAATTATAATAATTAAAGGAGATAAAAGAAAATAAAAATGTATGTGAAAACAAATTTAAGTTGGAAATATTAATTATTCGGTGATAGCTAGCTAGCTAGCCAGGAGACAGGGGCCATTTGATATGTTCCTCAATATATAAATTTTTGTGTGCCGCTTTTGGGTACAATTGATGCACGCATGAATGCAGACGTCGAGATCACTACTTCAATGCAGACGTTGAGTACTGAGGGCTTTATCAATGGACAATAGTATATACATGCATCCATGATTGCAGGTTTAATGCATAATAAAAAAAAAAAAAAAAATCTACTACCAATTCCTACAACTGCTTGTAGGACTTCTTCTTCCTTAAACTGAAGAGTAATGATACCTACTTTGGCGCCCGCCTTCGCTTGAGATTGAACGGTAATTGAAATATCGAGATATGTAATACAAGGTTACACACTTCTCGTACAAATAGATAATATGTTATGCACTTAAATACACTAATAGTATGCAATAACGTAGCAACGAAAAAATAGTAAAGGTCGACTAATTTAAGCAATGCGATAAGCAATTACAAAGTACATGACACCGTACTAACATCATATCCCAACATTGTCCAAAAAGCATAAACAAGTATTATAAATATATATCATCCTAAAAGCATAAAATATAGTTTAAATCTCCTAAAACACGGGACCTCCTTAAAATATAGTTCCACAAAAGTTGAGATCTAAACCATAAGTTCCTTTTTTTTTTTTCCACAAAACAACCTAGGTTGCCGTTTTCTTCAAGAGGGTTCGAGTTTCACTCACTTTTCCAAGGTCCTATCTTTATCCCAATTGTTACACTGTTTAAATTTCGCAATGAATTCAAGTATTCCGGAGATCTCCTGATCGATGGTCTCGAGTCACTCCAGGATGGAGGGCTCAGGCAGAGTTGTAGTCATCTTAGGCACGATCCTCTCTGGAGGAGAAGGTGCCATTCTTTTCCTCTTGGTCATGGGTGTCATCTTCTATACTTGTAACAACTTCTACCGTTTCGACTGGAGAATGGTAGTAGAAATTACCACAATGAGATTTCAAGAAATCTCAACAAGTAATCACACAACATACCACAGTTAACACAAGCATACAAGAGATAATCATGAAATGCGTGCATGGACATGTACGTACTTGACATATAACTTAACCATTTTCAAAAGACTTGTAACATAGGCTTAAATTTTCATAAACACTTCTTAACTTTTCTTATTCACGTGATCAGAACTTACTTTATCAAAACATATTACAAGATTTTCAGCCAATGGTCCTTATCATATCACAAGATTTACATCAAGTGATCCTTAACATATAAGCTCTTATCCTTATTCAGAAGGTGGACACAACACGGTTCTCCTTAGCACCGTGTGTTTCTGCTAGTTACCGCACTATCAACGGTCTGTACACCTTGATGAATATGTCATAAAAAAATTTTCATATTAAGTCGACCTTACTTCGTTGGGTTACATGCATTATGCACCCACTAGCGTTAGGAGCTTCCTCGCTCCAGCATTCTTTGAAAAGAATCCATTCGAGGCTTGTCAATGGTACTTTGTCGACTCATGAGTTACCATTCTATTCTTAAACACTCTAAAGTGGACAGAGAAGTTCCACCAGGACATTCTCTCGTCCTAACACTTAGGGTCATGGTAAAATTTTCAAACATTTTTTTTTTAAAATACTTTTTGAAAACAATTTTCCTCAAATGCATGTGACATGAGAATTAAAACATGCGTATTTACACTTGACATGTGATATATGAAATCTCATACATGAAATAACCAAGCTTAACATATTCAATTCATAGCATGATAACATAAAGCATATGAGATATCAAAACACATACATAGAATCATGAGAAATGGCCTTAGCCGAAACATATAGATGCAAAAACATGAAGAATCATCATTTGAACATGCTTCTTCTTCCAACATACTTGCTTAGAAATCAAAGCATAACGAAATAAAACATAAAATCATAGTATTTGGCCAAGATTCAAAACTTCCAAGACATGGTATAGCCGAATCCTCAAGTAACACAAATCAACCACAATATTTTTCTTAGAATTGAAACATGCTTAGAACACTCTTGCCATTTTCATCTTGAATCAAAGCATATCATTCATGTAATATTCATATTACAAGATCATATAAGCATATTCAAACAAACAAACAAGAGATAGCAAACCAAAGTAAACATAACAATGAAAGAATTTACACAAATATATACATGTATGAACAAAGAGTAATTTGAGTGTATACTTACAAAAATCTACGTAAGGAAATACTAACAAGCTGTAAATCTGAATGTGCTTCATTAGAGAGTGTCTAAAAAGATCCTATTTGGTGTTCTTGAGTGTGTGAGGATTTCTAGGGCATCGCTTGATCTCAAATCTTTCAGACTTTAGGGTTTTTAGGTCAAAACCCATTCATTTCACTCATATAGTAAAACAAGACTTGAAATAAGATGAATACACGTGGTGATCGAAAAACATGGAGGGTATACATCCCCCACCATTCGGCTTCAAAGGTTTCTTAAAAGCCCTAAAACCTTCTTCTATAAGAATTGGTAGAAACGTGTTTGTATTTCACCATTCTCGAAATCTTCATGAGATTTGAACCTCATTTTGAGTTGAGAATGTGACTTGTGTGTGCAAGACTAGGGAAAACCGATCCTTACCTTGTCTATCCTTGATGGTGGCGAAATCCTCTCTTGAAAAATAATCTCCTTTGTTTGGTTGAAAAGAAAGTGCGAGAAAGTGCAAGAATCTTCAAGTGAAGGTGTGAGATGAATGTAGAAAAGTTGAGAACACATGCAAAACTCGAAAAAGACCAAGAAGAAAGTCTTGGGCGTGTGACTCTCTTCCCTTTTTATAGAATTTTTCTCAATCCCTCATTGGTTGCTTGAAATCCATTACATGTAAGACAAGTGACATTTCCCTCTTCCTTTCTCTCCAGCTCAAATGACCATTGGTCTTTCCCACATTTGGATTGTATTGGGAAGGCAAAAAGCTTGGGTGGCGTGTGGGTTTTCCTTTTAGCCAAAATCTTCCTCTTCCTTCTATGTCCCTTCCAATTCTCAACTAAGTGCATTGCATATTAGGGCAAAGAGGTAAAATCACTTTATGTCTCTTCCTTTTCCCAAGAGATGAATTTCGCTTGAGTGACACATGGCATAGGCGTGTGCCATGCCCCAGCCGTCCACTCTCTCTTCCACTTCCCAAGTTGATGCTTTATCTCCTAGTACTCCTTCCCTAGATGACTCATCATGTGCCATTAGTCTAAAAATAACTTAAGTGACAAATGACAAGTGAAAATGTGCATTGGAAATGTGGTAGCCAAAATTCTAGGGGCATATTTGTCCTTTGATACAAGAGTCTCTTCATCTAATCTTCTATAAGCTTAATGCTTGACACTTGGCAAAGTCTGACAAAATCAGAAATCCCATGTGTCCCTTTCGGTTCCCTATTCATTTTTTCTAGAGAAAATTCCTTCCTCTTTCCTAGGCTTTTCCTTTCCAAGAAATCTACCTCGGAACTTGAAATAAGGCCAGACAATGTTATAAGTGTGTGGGAAAATGGGTTTGCCAAAAATCTTTTAGTCTTTCTAGGTTCCTTTTGTCCCTTAATTCTTCTAGAATGTTTCTAACATGTTGACAAGCGGCAAATCCTCTAGGGCAGGCGTGCAGACCACCTTTTGATGTTTCTCTCCACTTCTCTCTCCCCCTTAGGCCACTATCAAGGCCAAATTCATAATGCAACACATGCATGACACATGACATTAGTGACTAAGGTTTGGGTCATAGACCTAAATCCATTAGGCTTGGGATTCCAAATAGAGCTGAAAATTATAAGGTGTTCTAGGGTCATTCCCATCTTGGGCTCAAGTTACTAAATCAAAAACTTTAAGGCCTTCCAAAATAACTAAAGCTCATAAAATGCCATATCAACTAAGAATAAATTATATGTGCCATACTTAAACAAGCTCGGGTCATCACACTCACATAATATAGTTCACAACACCTATTGTAAAATAAGGAAATTTTGGTAAAATGATGTTACTTTTACAAGTTAGTTTACAAAAATAACATTTCTTTTAACACATTGTTGTATAAAATGTTGTGAAAAATTATGTGTGTTTATCATTTTTTTTTTATGAAAATATAAATAGCAAGCTTTCTCCAACTTTCAATTTTTCATATGTACAGAGAGAATAATTAGAGGACAGCAAGATGTCATGAATCATGATTACCTAAATGAATGCATCAAAAGCTAAGCTATCATATTTACCTTCAATTTTATCACCAAGTACAACATCAGCTCATGTGTCTTGTGAGTCCAACATTACTCTATTTTCACAGGCATGCACAGTACTACTGCACTCAGACTCAATAGGTTGATTGGGGGAGAAATGATATTTGTAGTCGTGGAATGCATAAACGCTGTGAAATTATTTTTAAAAAGTAAATAAATACGGAATTTACATGAAAAAATTAATTTTTTACCAGTAAACTCTACTATTTTTCAAAACGATTGTGTGGCTCTTGCACCTTCTACGACTGTAAATAATATTACTCAGCAATTATTATCATGAATTCATGATCATCTAGTTTTTTTTTTTTTGTTTTTTTATTAAAGGAATTAAAAACAAATGAATCAGAAAAACAGTACATCTCTAGATCAGTAGGATGTGATTTGATAAGATTTTCAAACTACCAAAGCGTTCATTTTGGTGGTAAAGCATTGGATTAAGGATATTTGAGGAAGAACCAAAATGCATGGGCGGATGGTGATGATTTTAGCTCGAGGAATAAGAAACTTCATTATATTCAGGCATCGAGGTTGGTGCTAGCTAATCAGTACGTACTTAATTCTAGTTGATATTGAGCTAATTTTTGTGTCTTTTCCCGTTTCAATTTTGGCCACCCTCTAGAAATTGTAACGGGCCGATAACTTTATTCTACAAAAATCCCCTACGGATGACCGAGAAACCGAGAACTATTAATTCTCCACACGTTTCTAATTATCTTGTTTTGTCCATTTCATTGTATCTTATCGTCTACTTAAAATTTTGAGACATGTGATTTTATATATGGCATCAAAATTGAGGACGATCCCGAGTTTAGGCGGAAGAAAAACAACAGCCTTCAACATTAAGGGTATGCTTGGATAATGAAAAAACTAAATAAAAATATTATAAAGTTAAAATATTGTTTGAATATAATTTTTGTTTTAAATTTGAAAAAATTGTATTGTTTTTTATGTTTTGTTTGAAGATTTGAAAAAGTTATAACGATTAAATAATGATTAGATGAAAAAGTTGAATATTTGAAATTAAAAAGTATTTTGTATTTGAATGATGTTTGAGAATGAGATTATAAAAAGTTTTGAAATGAATGTTTTCATCTCATCTAGAGTGTCCAAACATGACCTAAATATATCTACACCTCGGCGAACAAGATCTTAAAAAATAAAATGCCTTGAAAGATTTGAAGTTCTGATGTTCTTGGTTAAATACTCATGAGCCACTATCCAAATTGATAGACGAACAACTTCTTTACAATTTAATTAAAATAATATATTTTTTCAAATTTTAGTTTGACTTCTATTTTAATTTGATGTTTTTAGATATTTAAAAAATATTTTTTATTAAGAATTGTAAAAAAGTTTTATATAGTTAAACACATCAAATCAAAAGTAAAAATTAAAATAATATTATTTTATTACATAGTTGTGTACAATTTGTTATTTAGTAGTAACTTTATGTTGATAAAAACATAAGGAAAACATAGTAGGTTTTTAGAGAAACTTCAATCTACAACGTGAAGATTGATTCTAAATGTTCTACCCCTTCATTTCTCATTAATATGATATATATGCTTACATTGAGACTCACAACTTCTTTAAATCAGAAAGACAACTTCCAATATTAGCTAATAATAGTAAAGACTAAACTTAGTAAACTTAAACATAATATGAAGAGTTTTTCGGAAAATAACATCATATTAAACCAACTTCAATACTCATTCTTGATGTATTTTTCAGATATTCCAAGCATTGATCTGAGGAACTGAAACTTGTCTTTAGGAAGAGCTTTTGTAAAAATGTCAACTATTTGTTCTTCTGAACGGCAAAACTTTAATTCAATTTCTACACTTACTTCCACTTCACGAAAAATGGGATTTGATTGCTATATGCTTGGTTCGACTATGCTGAACATGATTCCTGGTAATGTCAATTGCTGATTTATTGTCACAAAAAATCTCAGTAGAACCTTGTTGTTTTTCCCCCATATCTTCTAGAATTCTTCTTAACCATATGGCCTGATTTGCTAATCCAGCAGCATCAACATACTCTACCTCGGCTGTGGATTGAGCTACATTTCTTTGTTTCTTTGAACTCCATGAAAACATAACAAATCCAAGACTAAAGCAGTAACCAGAAGTACTTCGCATGTCATCTGTAGAACCTGCCCAGTCACTATCAGTGAAGCCAACTAGCTTTGTTCCTGAAGATTTCTTGTACCCCTTGCCCAAACCAATTGTTCCTTATAAATACCTTAGAATTCTCTTGGCAGTTCCAAAGTGAATATGACTTGGACATTGCATAGACCTTGAAAGTAAACTGGTAGTAAACAGAATATCAGGTTTGGTATTGCACAAATAAAGCAGACTTCTCACTAAACTTTTATAAGTTGATGCATCCACTTTCTTGACACCATCTTCCTTTCTTAGCTTTTCATTAGGAATCAATGGTGTTGCAACTGACTTGCAACCTATCATATTGGAGTGATTTGGATTCAGAAATGAGTTGAGATGGTTTATGAATAGTAGAATAAAAATTGAATAATTTATTATATTTTGTGTGAAAATTTGGAAAAACTATTTTGGGATTTGAAAAAGTTGAATTGTTTATTATATTTTGTGTGAAATTTTGAAAAAGTTATAATGATGAGATGAGATGAGTTAAGATGAGTTGAAGTGGGTTTTGAATACAAACAAGACCAGATCTGTAAACTTGTCCCAAGTTAGTTATCTCAAAACTGGCCATCATTTCCTTTTAAAATTTTTCAATCATTTCTGCATTATTTCTTGTAAAGACAAGATCATCAACATACAAGGATACAATGATCATTTCAACACTGTTTTGTGACTTCACATACAAGGTTGGTTCACTTTTACTCCTCCTGAATCCTTGATCAGTAAAGTAACTATCGATTCTTCGATACGAGGCATGTGATGCCTGTTTCAATTCATACAATGCCTTCTTTTAATCTGTAAACTTGTCCTTCTTCCTTTATGAATCCCTCAGGTTGATTGACATAAACCTCTTCTTCTAGAACATCATTTAAGAATGCTGACTTTACATCTAGTTGTCAGATTCTCCATCCCTTTTGAGCAGCAAGTGCAACAAGTGCTCTTATAGTGTCCATTCTTGCAACAGGTGCAAAAGTTTCATTGTAATCAATTCCTAGCTATTGTACATAGCCGTACATAGCCCTTGACTACAAGTCTTGCTTTATGCTTCGGTATTGAACCATTGGAATTCAACTTGGTCTTGTAAATCCATTTAACTCCAAGGTTGAGTCACTAATTCCCAAGTTTCATTTTTCTCAATCATTTTTATCTCCTCTTCCATAGCTTTCAGCCACACTCTTTCTTTTGATGCAGCTGCAAAACTCTCTGGTTCAAGAGAAGTGTAATTGCAATGTTCATAAACATCACTTAGTAATCTTGATGTTCATAAACATCACTTAGTAATCTTGATCTTCTAATAGGAGATTCTGATGTTGATTCTTCATCACTATTAGAGGAAATCTGTTGGGTTGCTGTGGGGCTTCCAGCTTCATTTTTCAGAGGAATACTTACTTCATCCTCTATTTCTTCTTCTATCTCAGATGATGGTACAAGTGGTATCTCTACACTTTGTTGAACCACCTTATCAGCTTCCCAATCCCAAGAGGCATTCTCATTATACCTTACATCTCAGCTAACAACAAGCTTTCTAGTTTCCAAGTTAAAAACTCGAAAGCCTTTTGAAATAGTGTTATATCCCACAAAAATACCCTTCTCAGCTTTCTCTTCCAGTTTACTTCTTTTCTAAGATGGAACATGGATGTAGCATATGGAACCAAGCACCCTTAGAAAACTTGCAGTAGGTTTTATTCCACTTCGTGCCTCATAAGGTGTCTGATTTTCTACTACTCTTGTTGGTACTCGATTAAGTAAAAACATAGCAGTATTCACTGCTTCACCCCAAAATTCTTTAGGAAATTTTTTCTCAAATAACATGCACCTTGCCATCTCCATCACTATTCTATTCTTTCTCTCGGATACTCCATTCTGTTGGGGAGAATATGCTACTGTTAATTGATGCTCAATCCCTTCAGTTTCACAAAATTTCTCAAACTCTTTGCAGTTATACTCAGTGCCTCGATCACTCCTCAATGATTTAATTATATGACCAGACTGATTTTCAACCAATAGCTTAAACTTCTTAAAAGTTCCAAAAATTTCAGATTTTTCATGAAGAAAATATACCCACATCATTCTAGTAAAATCATCTATGAAGAGAATGAAATACCTGCTTTGATTGTGAGTTGAAGTTCTCATTGGACCACACACATCTAGGGCTATAAATGAACCAATATGTTCGATAGCCCGCTCGGTACTCGCTCGGTTAAACTCGAATCGAACTCGATTCATGAAAAAAAAAGCTCGTTCGTGAAAACATATACCCGCTCGAATTTTAAATGACACATACTTGACAAAACTTGACTCAACTCGGCTAAGGCTCGCTCGTTTATACTCGAGTCGACTCATTAGCTCGACTCGATTAAAACTCATTCATATATTAATAAATATATACAATACACCTATGTATAAACACACACACACACATATGTAGTAACTAATAATATAAGCATACCATTTTTATAATTAAATATATAATATGTAATCTAATTACTTATGTCTATATAGTGAATATACTTCATAAGTATATTTTATAATTTGTATAATAATTAGTCAATAAAATTTAATAATTTCATATACTTTTATATAGGAACCATATATGAAATAGATATATGCTATCATATTAAGTGTATATATTAATAATATATGTAGGCATATAATATATTGTTATTTTGGATAAATATCAACTAGTTAGATATTAATTATTTATAAATTTTTTAAAATTTTATAATTCAATAGAGATTCTACTTGTTAGTTGTATAAATTTAATATTAGATTTTTTATTTTTTTAATTTATTAATTATTAAATCTTATTCAAAAAATAAAAAAATAAACAGTTCGAGCTCGAGTTCGGCTCGACTCGAACTCGTTTGTGGGATGAGCTCGAGCTCCAGTTGAGAGTTTAGCTTATCGAGTCAAGCTCGAACAAAGAATAAAAAAAAAAATCTCAAACTCGAGTATTTTGAGTCGAGCCGAGCTCGGCAAGCCAAAGATCGGCTCGGGTTTGCTCGATTACAGCCCTACACACATCAGTATGAACCAGCTCCAATTTTTTTATAGTTCTCCATGTGCTTTCCGAAGAAAAGGGTAGCCTATGTTGTTTCCCAAGCATGCATCCCTTACAGACTTGTGCTTCTTTTTCTAAGAGAGGTAAGTCCCTCATCATCTCCTTCTGGTGCAGCAATCTCAAGGAGTTGAGGTTGTAATGTCCAAATCTTTGGTGCCATAACATAATATTTTCCACAGTTGCCACCATAGTTTTAGGAAAGCTCCATTGAACAGGAAAATTTATACTTCTTCCCATTTTTACCTCAACAAGTTCAACTTATTTTTTTTTCATCATATATTTTGCACAGATTATTCTCAAAGAATAAAAATAACCATTTTCCATCATTTAACCAACACTCAACAGATTTTGATCAAGACTAGGAACAAGTAATATTTTTTTAATAAACTTTGTACCTTTCTTTGTCGAGATGGCCACTGTGCCTTTGCCGCTGGATTCAACCAGACTCCATTACCCATCTTAACTTTGGTTTTAACATATGAATCCAAATCAGTGAAGATGCATTCATCTGAGGCCATATGGCTGCTACACCCACTGTCAATGAACCAAAGTTTTTCTTCTTTTGTAATAGCTTGACAAGCAAAAAACAGATGCTCACTTTCTTCCTTTTCTTCAAAATAATGATCTTGATGATTGTTTTTGAATCTACAATCTTTTTCCATATGTCCAAACTTATTGCAATTACAACATTGAAGCTTCCCGAGATGATAACAGTTCTTCTCAAGATGATTTTTTTTTTACAAATACCACAAGGTGGAAACTCACTTTGCTTTTCTTTCCCTTTTATCTTTCCTTCTTTTTTAATGTAATCTGTGTGCTTTTGATATATTTATGTGGCTTCTTCTTATAATCTTTCACTTTCTTATCTTTTAGAGTTACTTTAGATTGAAAGGCATGCTCCAAGGAGCCATCACTCCTTGCTATTCTCTGTTCATGAGCTTGAAGTGATCCCATCAGTTTAGTAACTGATAATTAGTAACTGATAAAGTTTGTAGATCCTTCGATTCCTCAATTGCTGCAACAATGTGATCATACTTTTCTAGAAGACTAATCAAAATTTTTTGAATGATCCTCTGATTAACAACCTCTTCACCATGAGGACGAATTTGATTAACAATTTCAATTAATCTAGAGCAATACTCTTTCACCTCTTCAGATTCTTTCATTTTTAAATTTTCAAACTCCCTTCTCTATCCTTGAAGTTTGATTATTTTTATCTTTGCATTTCCTTGGAATTCTGACTGCAGGATTTCCCACGCACCCTTTGAAGTATTGGCCCTCATCAATCTTGGAAAGATTGATCCAGTCATTGCTTGTTGCAGAATAAACAAAGCCCTTGCATCGTTGGTACTTTCTTGTTTCTGTTGTGTAAAGTCCGAGACTCCTTTTGAAGGAACTGCAACTCCTTTTTCTACCACATCTCAGAGATCCTGAGATAAGAAAAAATTCTTCATCTTTATGCTCCAATAGTTGTAGTTCTCACCACTAAAGATAGGAACTGATGTTGTTGCCCCAAAGGCAGCCATTGACGATAGTTCAGATCAACCTGGTTTGCTTTGATGCCAATTGTTGATAAAAACAGAAGGAAAACATAGGAGGTTTTTAGAGAAACTTCAATCTACAACGTGAAGATTGATTCTAAATGTTCTACCCCTTCATTTCTCATTAATCTGATATATATGTTTACATTGAGACTCACAACTTCTTTAAATCAGAAAGACAACTTCCAAGAATAGCTAATAATAGTAAAGACTAAACTTAGTAAACTTAAACATAATATGAAGAGTTTTCTAGAAAATAACATCACATTAAACCAACTTCAATACTTTATCATCTCTAAAGTGATTGCTCTAAATAGAATAATTAAAGTGAAAAGATCAAGGTGACAATCATATTTTGAGAGGATGAAAGAAGACAACTACATGATTGATAAATACAGAGAAACAACGAGAGTATATGATTAAGTTGCGCGCAAGGTTCTTCATTTTTTTTCATACTTCTCACTACATGCATATCCACTGTTGAAGAACAGATCTAGATCGTGAGTAGGCTATGCAAATCCTCCAGTTTCAGGAGGGGTAGGAGGCCGCGAAGGTCTTGGAATAAATGGCATGAGAGGAGTCCCGTGTTCGATAGGTCCAGGTTTGAAGGAAGCCTTTGAATTTGGTACTGGATCATGGGATGGTAATCATCCAGATTTACATCACCTATTTGGCGGTGCTTCTTCTCAGAGCGCGAATTATGGCCATTTTCCTGCATTTTTTTCGAAAAAGAACAGATCCCATAATTTCAGTGAAAAAAAAAAAAAAAAAATCTGTGCCCGAAACATTGATTACGTCAAGAGGATTTCCGAGCCCAAGAGTTACAGTGAATGCACCTTCAGCCTCCTACTCGCTGTGGTCAATGGCATAGCATCGCCGCCAGCATGTTGGGCGAAGACCATTTCTGGAATAAAATCGAAATATATATATTGTCAGCATTTAAAGTGCATGGTAAGATGAGGAGAAATGAGATCCAATCTTTTAACACAGATCATTATTACCTCCTGCTGTCCATTGAAAGGCCAGGCTAGTAGGTTATGATCATCATGTTCATAGTTCCAATTATAGCCAGTGATTAACGTTGATGTTTTATACATGCATTATCATCAAACTAATTACATGTTGGAAATCTGACAGAGACAATGGTAAAAAAAAAAAAAAAAAAAAAAAATACGTCTTTTTTTTAGCACTAAAAAATATGCATCTTTAAACAATAGCGAAATGAAACAGATGGAACTGATAATCATGATAGTCCATATATTGCAGCCGGCCGGTGCAAACAACTCTATGGTTAATTGAACCCATCTGTCGTCATTAATAATAGAAAGAGTGTTCCATCCGATTCATTCATGATTGATCTCCGGCTAATAATACGAATCATAAAAATCTTTGTCCAAGTTTAAATTATAAAAGACCAAATAGATTCTTTTGTCATGCAGAACAGGAAATGCAGCCATCGAAATGAACAACGAGAATACAATAATAGCATGGCATTGCATTGTAAAGTGGCCTGGGGACCAAAACAAATAAACAAGAGACAAAAGCATCAATGAAATCATGATCATAAAATGACACCAAAATTTCAGCAACAAAGAAACAGAACAATGCAGAAAAATAGAAGTAACACATAGGGAAAGTGCGTACCGGGAATAATAAAGGAACCAGTACTTATACCACTCGAGAAGTTGAGAAGCAAGAAATCTGTCCCCAGTGCCAAGAACAAGACGCATAACCCAGAAACCTTCATAATGTCCAACTACTACTAAGTGATTCCAACACACCAGAAAATACCAAATGAGAATGAACTCAGAAAAAAGTGCTCCAATGGCTTAAGGACTACGTACTAAAAACTCCCCCTTTTTAAGCTACTTAGCCCACTCCAAAAAGTAGACTAGTATAACGGGCTTTCTTCACCTATAGATTGAGAGAACTCCAAAGTCCACCAGAAAATCCGTGGAGTAAAAGGACGAAAGAACCGCTTAAAGACACTGAAAATGTAGTAATATGTATGCGTGCTTTTAAATAGGAGCAGCAGCAAGTGAGAAATAAATAAAGGAGACCATGTCATAAGGATTTCCTTTGTCTTTCATTGCCGTGAAGATGCACAGAGAGGAGTTATTGCCTTTGTTTGATAGTTGTTGCAGAAACAGTGGGGAATGCAGCGACTTTAATTGCGCCGAGTCGTGGTGGAATGAGAGCCGTTGGGCACGTCTTTGCGGTTCTCATTCTTGCTGACAGAAAAGCCCTCGCACCTCTGATAAAACTACACCACTCGTACTTCCATAAAATTTGTGTTTTCAGCCTATTGGAAGTCACAGACAAGGGGGTGTAGCTCATATGGTAGAGCGCTCGCTTCGCATGCGAGAGGCACGGGGTTCGATTCCCCGCACCTCCATCCTACTTCTCCATATTTTTTAACTTTTCATGCGGAGCGGAGCGGCGCAGCGCCACTTTAGAAATGTTGAATGATGGGCGGACGCCCTCGTTGCTTCGGGCTTTTTCTTTTTTCCTACCGTAAAGAAGAGAGGTATCGGAGCATGGGATTGCAAGCAAAGATGGCATCTTAGAAACAAACCCGCGTTTAAGCTGTTGAGAATGGGTTACAAGTCTGATTTTTGTGTTTGAATTTTATGAATTTGGCACCGCAAAATAAATATATATACAAAAAAAAGTGTTAAGAGTTACCTAGAAATCAAATAAATTAAGATGGGATAATGTAATATATTAGATTTAACGTATCATATCAAGTTACATCAATTTATACATTTATTTTTGTAGAATCTTTTTAAGATTAAAACATTTTTCGAAAATAAAAAGGCCTAGAAGATTTGAGGGAGAAGCAAGGAGAGATCATAATTGTGGCGCCCCCAATCCCCTTATAAAAATACACAGGGATCGAGACGCCAGGATGGTGACAACACGGTCACACATCCCAACGAAGTGCCAGTGTGTGTAAATGCAACAGTGTTCAAATAAAATAACGCAGCGGATAGTCAACTAAGTACCAGAATTTAATTACAATCAAACAACAGTAAAGATTTAAATAGCAGTTATACAGTCATCCATAAAATAATTTACAATAGTTTAAAGCTACAAACGAGTGATCCCAGATCACTCCTCAGGCGGAGCCGTCTCCTCCGGCTCGCCCTCCTCCTCCTCAGCATCAAAATCTGCGACACCACAAAATGGTCTCGCAGGTAAGTATAACCCAAACAACAATATAATACAAAATGTATTAAATGCAACTAACATGCATGCACATGAAAACATGCATTTTCCACAAAACATTATTTTTCCCGAAAATGATAATTTTCCAACACACGCCAAAATCCCATTTGGCCCAAAATATCCGTAAAACATTTTCCCAGAAAATGATTTACCCAAAAAATCAACTCGCACTATTTTCCCAGAAAATAGTGCATTAATACCAAATGCACCATGCATTATTTCCATATGCACCATGGTCTCCCCTATGGACCATCCGCACGTCCTGGCTTCGCAGCGGTGCTCAGTTCCGCGCCCAGCGCGTACGTGGCCAAGCACTCACACTACGCAACGAGCGATGCCCAGTTCCGCGCCCAGCGCGTACGTGGCCAGACATCCTCTAGTCCCCGCCAGCAGAAGGACCACGGAGTCGGCACGAGACCATCTCGTCCGATCCCATTGTCGCCCGGCGACAATCCAGGGGACGTTACTCAGTATATTCCGCTCCCGAGTAACCAGAGGAGCTCCACCGAGTTAATGCCCCATCTCGGCTTGGGGTCGTGATACACACGCACCAAAATTATTCTCACATAAAATCATAGCTTTTCAAAGCACATGAACATGAATGCAATACACGAAAACCCAGTTTTCTTTTACAATCATGATCATGCATGAAATAATGAAATGCACATGTACCAACACAATATCCAAACAACCCATCAACAACAAATATCCAATCAACCAAATCAACCAAACAACTCCAATCACAAATCCATCCGACCCCCGAACTCCTCGGACTCAGTCCGGCATGCCAAAAACACAGTGAAATGGGTTAGTGCAAAAATACATTTAAATTACGAAAGTTCTTTGAAGAAATACTTACAGTGCAATATAATAATTTTCCGAGAATTGCGAAGTTGAAAAAAGCGACGTTTGAGCAACACCACAGTGTAAAATACACTGTGGCCGTGGGTCACAATTACCAACTTTCCAACGAGGACAAACGAAGACCCAAGATTGATAGGGTAGGGCCTAGGGAGGTCGGTGAAACTAGTGGTGGTGGTGGTTTGCCGTGGGTGGCGGCGCAAGGGGCGGTTTTAGGCCCGAAAAGTGCAAATCGGAGATGGACTTGGTGGGGCTTCACCGGTGACGGATCGGAGCTGGGGTTGGGTCCAATGGGTTGCCAAGAGGCCGGGGATGAAGTGGTAGGAAGATGGTGGCCGGAGGTGGCGCGACGGCGGCGCTGGAACGAAAGTGACGCCGCGGCTTGAATGGGCTCGTGGTGGCTAACGGCGGCGCGAATGGAGCTGGAAACGGAGGTGTGGCGTCGCCGGTGGCTGGGGAAGCTGGGGAGCCGGGCGGTGTCGACCACCGCCGGCGCACGGCGGCGGGCTGGGGGAGAGATGGATGCACGGCGAGAGAGAGAGTGAGAGGGAGCTGGGTCCGCGCGCGGGGGAGGGAAATAAGGAGGAAAAAAAGAAAAGAAAAAAAAAGAAAAGAAAGAAAAGAAAAGAAAAGGAAAAGAAAAAATAGAGGGAAAAGAAATGAGGTCCAATCCTCATAACTTGGGTGACGAAAATGATCCAACGGAAACGATTTTAAAACCACAAGTTAAATGAAATAATTTAAACGTAATGGTAAAGTCAAATTGAAATAATTAAATCCCACGGTAATTAATTAAATATGAAAAACAATTTAAATGCACAACAATAAATAAATATTAAGAAAGCACATAAAAATTAATTTCCACCAATTAAAATCATAGAAATAAACTCACTAAAAATCCAACCAATTTAAAATAAGAGAAATTATTTTAATTACATAAAAATAATTCCTTCAGTAAAAATACACTAAAATACGGGGTGTTACATCCTCCCCCCTTAAATAAAATTTCGTCCTCGAAATTGGCAAGGTCAACATTAAGACTAAGACAGGAATAAGATTCAACTAAGAGCAGACTAAGAACATACCGCCAAAATAGTCCGGCAAGGCCACTCTATAAGCAACAAGCGCAACCTTCTCTACGATCTGAAAATGACCAACATATCTTAGACATCAACAATCGCCCAAATTGAGTTCTTCCCACTAGGAGTCCTCGGCAACTCTACCACAAAATCCATAGAAATATCATCCCACTTCCACCCTGGAATAGGGAGAGGTTGAAGTCTACCTTGATGCTCAACCTTAACTAGACGGCACGTGGTACATTTCTCAATGAACATGGCAATATCCAATATACTCGTTTTAGTCCCCCAATGACACATCACGACCAGTATTCCTAGAGTGACTGCTATCCAAAAATCTCATTTCCTCGAGAACCTTAATACAACATCCAATAAATTCCAATGATCAAAAGCCCTTACAATAATATGTGCCAACTGCAATCAACTCCTATGCTCCAACTTCTAAACCTTTATTGAATTCTACTATTGGAAACCTAATAGCCACTTCCAATGTTAACCATCAATAACAAATTGCACAACCAAATGATTAATCTCCAATTACAAATATCTTCTCAAAATTCAAGTCACCGTTAATTCTTCAAATCAGCACAATTTGAACTCCTGACTACAACAAAAATACCACGCTTCTGCTGCGCACTCAGATATTCGCCACATGCATAAAACTTACGTCCTCATGAAACTAACACCAAGAGTACAAGGTGGCTCCATTCCTACTAACCAAAACCCTTATCATAATTTGGTAGAAAAAACACTCTCTCTCCCAAACCACAAGTTATAACTCAAATTCCTCAATTAACTTCTGCTGCCTTGATCAAAATCAAATTCTATAAAATACAACCATGATCAAAGACAGAAACCCAATATCAAACAACCTCAGCATCCCAAATTGAAAATAAACAACCTCAACCCAAAATACACTCATCTCCTCTAAGATAAGAAACATACTTTAAAAGACTCAATTCCAACCTAGCGAATCAAAAAGAGTGCCTAGAGACTTCTACCTAACAACCTAAACCCGAAAGCTCACCATCTACATTCTAAACATCATCTAATCTAACGGTGACTAAACTCACAACGAACCACCATTGACTTCACCAAAACATTAACAAAACTTCCTCGGTAACTCGCCCACCTATTTCTACTCCAATAAGCTAGTATTAACACAACTAGTTCCTTCAATAGCACATCACTATTAACCTCAGGGCAAACCATACTGATCAAATCTTCAATCTACCAAAAGCCATTGCAAAGCACCCAAGGATCCTAATGCTTTATTAACTCACATACTTGATCATATCATTCATCGCTAACGTCTAAACTTCAACTTCCAAGATCTTATCATATACCATACGTGACATCCCATCAATCTCTCTTCAAGTTAAATAACAATGTCCTTCATTCAACCAACTAGATGCTCAAACTCCAAAAGAAAGTATAACCTTAAAATTTAAATTCCTAGGTAACCTCAAGTCACAATTAATTCCTGAAGATAATCACAACAACTATTCCCAACCATGATTCATTGAGTAACCCACTTCAATTGCACACTTCGATCGACTCACCAAAAACTCCAAGCCAAGGTCTCTTGAATTACTACTATTGTGTCGACTCCTCTTCCACACCTACCAAAACCACTTCTTTCAAACCAAAATGAGACTAGGACCTATACTCTCCGAAATCCATAACCACTCACCACTACTATACATCAATCTTACGCACCCTTAGCCAAAACCAATAATCCTCCAAACGTGCAAGTGATCCTCATTACCATTTCCATCACTAAACCTATATCCTCGAAATCAATAAGAATCATTTCTTAAATCGTCACCATCTATTATCCTTAAAATTGGTATAAATTAAATCCTCAACCTGACACTGTAACCTCATGCTAAAAATAATTATTAACCGAACTAGATCAATATCTTCCATCTCCAAAGAAATTCTCCCCTAAAAATTCTCATATCAGTAACTCAACTCAAATCAATCCTATTTTAATTCAGCCATTCAACTCTGCAATTCTAAAACCTTAACCCAGATATAAATCATTTCCTGAAATCCTCAAGATCGATGAACTCAAATCTAAAACATTCGCCTTATAAAACTTGTAAATTCTAAAACCCCAAATGTTATCAAATTGCTTATCGAGGTCGGCAAGATCAAAAACTTCTAGTCTAAGAAATCTCTTAATTGCTTGTTGAACCTACCAGCTTAAATCCCATTAACTTATTTTCAAAAAAAACTATGGGGCCACAAACCTTAGATGAACTTCTCATAAATCTAACATTGACATTCGTTGAACTTACAACCCCCTACCTCAAAGACTCATTACCTAAATTCTACGGAACCTAAATCCTCAATTATCCTAAGCAATTAAAAACTATTCCCCTCCTTAGCAGCAACTTGAGTACCTAATCCAAAGAGTTCACCCAGACCCTGATGTTCAAGCCTTGATATTAAAACAACCAATCACCAAGAGTTCAGGCCTACTATACCAATGTTTAAGCCTAACAATGGCCTTCTCAGTCGTACCATCTTCCTGTCATAACATAACCCTTAACCCACCTTTCAATTTCGAACAAAACAAAATAAAATAAAATTTCATAAATAAAATAACATACGACAAAATGCATAAAACCAATGAAGTAGATCACCATAAAATAAATATAACAATAAAATAATCCGCCATAAGATAAAACAATTAAATTAAAATGACATACAAATAAATAAATAAACAACAAAATTATTATACAATAAAATAAATAAACAACAGAATTATTATACAATAAAATAAACAAAGCCAATAAAACCATACTCAACCAAAGGTAAACACTAATTAAAACAATAAAAACAAATAACGTCAATTAACATCAATTAACATAAAATAAAATAGTAATAAACTCATAATATAAAATAAATAACTTAACTTACACCACTTAAACAAAAATTTTATTATTTTAAAATAATAATAAAAATAATTTTCTGGTACTATCCTAAGGGACATGTGGTTTTACCCAGAGCCGAACTGCTCTGATACCACCTGTGGCGCCCCAATCCCCCTTATAAAAATACACAGGGATCGAGACGCCAGGATGGTGACAACACGGTCACACATCCCAACGAAGTGCCAGTGTGTGTAAATGCAACAGTGTTCAAATAAAATAACGCAGCGGATAGTCAACTAAGTACCAGAATTTAATTACAATCAAACAACAGTAAAGATTTAAATAGCAGTTATACAGTCATCCATAAAATAATTTACAATAGTTTAAAGCTACAAACGAGTGATCCCAGATCACTCCTCAGGCGGAGCCGTCTCCTCCGGCTCGCCCTCCTCCTCCTCAGCATCAAAATCTGCGACACCACAAAATGGTCTCGCAGGTAAGTATAACCCAAACAACAATATAATACAAAATGTATTAAATGCAACTAACATGCATGCACATGAAAACATGCATTTTCCACAAAACATTATTTTTCCCGAAAATGATAATTTTCCAACACACGCCAAAATCCCATTTGGCCCAAAATATCCGTAAAACATTTTCCCAGAAAATGATTTACCCAAAAAAATCAACTCGCACTATTTTCCCAGAAAATAGTGCATTAATACCAAATGCACCATGCATTATTTCCATATGCACCATGGTCTCCCCTATGGACCATCCGCACGTCCTGGCTTCGCAGCGGTGCTCAGTTCCGCGCCCAGCGCGTACGTGGCCAAGCACTCACACTACGCAACGAGCGATGCCCAGTTCCGCGCCCAGCGCGTACGTGGCCAGACATCCTCTAGTCCCCGCCAGCAGAAGGACCACGGAGTCGGCACGAGACCATCTCGTCCGATCCCATTGTCGCCCGGCGACAATCCAGGGGACGTTACTCAGTATATTCCGCTCCCGAGTAACCAGAGGAGCTCCACCGAGTTAATGCCCCATCTCGGCTTGGGGTCGTGATACACACGCACCAAAATTATTCTCACATAAAATCATAGCTTTTCAAAGCACATGAACATGAATGCAATACACGAAAACCCAGTTTTCTTTTACAATCATGATCATGCATGAAATAATGAAATGCACATGTACCAACACAATATCCAAACAACCCATCAACAACAAATATCCAATCAACCAAATCAACCAAACAACTCCAATCACAAATCCATCCGACCCCCGAACTCCTCGGACTCAGTCCGGCATGCCAAAAACACAGTGAAATGGGTTAGTGCAAAAATACATTTAAATTACGAAAGTTCTTTGAAGAAATACTTACAGTGCAATATAATAATTTTCCGAGAATTGCGAAGTTGAAAAAAGCGACGTTTGAGCAACACCACAGTGTAAAATACACTGTGGCCGTGGGTCACAATTACCAACTTTCCAACGAGGACAAACGAAGACCCAAGATTGATAGGGTAGGGCCTAGGGAGGTCGGTGAAACTAGTGGTGGTGGTGGTTTGCCGTGGGTGGCGGCGCAAGGGGCGGTTTTAGGCCCGAAAAGTGCAAATCGGAGATGGACTTGGTGGGGCTTCACCGGTGACGGATCGGAGCTGGGGTTGGGTCCAATGGGTTGCCAAGAGGCCGGGGATGAAGTGGTAGGAAGATGGTGGCCGGAGGTGGCGCGACGGCGGCGCTGGAACGAAAGTGACGCCGCGGCTTGAATGGGCTCGTGGTGGCTAACGGCGGCGCGAATGGAGCTGGAAACGGAGGTGTGGCGTCGCCGGTGGCTGGGGAAGCTGGGGAGCCGGGCGGTGTCGACCACCGCCGGCGCACGGCGGCGGGCTGGGGGAGAGATGGATGCACGGCGAGAGAGAGAGTGAGAGGGAGCTGGGTCCGCGCGCGGGGGAGGGGAAATAAGGAGGAAAAAAAGAAAAGAAAAAAAAAGAAAAGAAAGAAAAGAAAAGAAAAGGAAAAGAAAAAATAGAGGGAAAAGAAATGAGGTCCAATCCTCATAACTTGGGTGACGAAAATGATCCAACGGAAACGATTTTAAAACCACAAGTTAAATGAAATAATTTAAACGTAATGGTAAAGTCAAATTGAAATAATTAAATCCCACGGTAATTAATTAAATATGAAAAACAATTTAAATGCACAACAATAAATAAATATTAAGAAAGCACATAAAAATTAATTTCCACCAATTAAAATCATAGAAATAAACTCACTAAAAATCCAACCAATTTAAAATAAGAGAAATTATTTTAATTACATAAAAATAATTCCTTCAGTAAAAATACACTAAAATACGGGGTGTTACAATAATCTTATCTATTTTATAATAAAAATAATTTTATAATATAACATATCACATCAAATCATATAAATTTATTTATAAAAATTATTTGCTCTAAAGTATTTCTTGAAAAAAAAACGAAAACTAAGGTTCGAGGAAGAATGACATAGTTGTAAATAATAATGAGATTTAAAAGTTGATGAATAGTAATAAATAATAGTGAGATGGGTTGAAATGAGTTGAGATAGATTATGAATCCAAACTGGACCTAAACGCAAGCATCGATGCAGCCAACCTTCAGCTGTACGGCATACCAGAAAAAAATAAGAAAATTGCAAATTAGATAACAAATTAAAATTAAGAATAGCCAAAATTTAAAATTCCCTTCAAGATTAAAATAAAACCTATAAAGATTTAAACAGAAAACAAGAAAATGATTACAAAAATAAAATAAAATAAGAGCCGTGCTAGCATGAGGATGGCTACCGCAAATTATAAAAATTAAAAATTAAAAAAAAAATTATTTTTTCATTTTTTCAAATCTTTAATATTTTTTAAAAAATATTTTTTTAATCACTATATAAATAAATTGCATCGGGACCTGGTGAGTGAAGATTTATTCTAGAAAAAAAAATACCTTCCAGCAAGGGGAAATCCTCCCTTCCGCTTTGGATTTGCATAAATATTTAATGTATTTTGTTTTTTGTTTTTAATTTCTTAATTTTACTTTTCTAAATTTATTTTTCACTTTTTGGCATTTTTAAGGCTTTAGTTTTTGGATAAGTTTTATGCTTTATTATTTAATATATATTTTTCTTGTTTTTATTTTATCAATCTTTGAATTTTTCTATTTTAAGAAAATAAGAGTTAATCTAATTGGTAATTTTTGAAAATAGGATAAAAAAATAATATATAATATTATTCAAAAGATAATAATTTCACACTCATCCAGCAGTTTCACATTATTAAAAAAATTAATAATACCTAGTAATTAAAAACTAATTATTATTAATGATACTTCAATGACAATATCATACCATGACTGAAAATTAATATTTAGAAGAATTCTAATGAAATGAGAATTTTATATAGAGCAGAAAATCACATTCGTGACTAATCTCTCTCTCTCTCTCTCTCTCGCTTGCTCTGGAATTTTGAAATTTTGAGTTTAGATTCTCTACTTCTGTTGAAATTTGGATATGCACCGCAGGACGAGAGTATGCATTCGGGGGCGGACGTGGAGGCGCTCCAGGCTGCCCTAAACAGAGACATAGGCGGAGATGCCTCCACTTCTCACAACTTTGATTCAGATAAAGGTGCGTTCTCTCGGTTTCTCAAATTCTCTTGTATGCTATGCAATTTTCCCAGGTTCTTAATTCGTAGTGTAATTCATAAAATTTCAGGTTACGATGCGCTGTATACATGAATATTTGGTTCCTTTTTATTTTTTTTTAAAGAAAATCATCCAAGATTGCTCAAATATCCATCAGCACATGTTATCAGAGGAATTGAATATGATTAATGTTTGCTTAGAATTATTCCAGAGTTCACTTATCAAAAAAGAATTATCCCAGAGTTCTACCGACACACACAAAAAATAGTTTCCGAAAAACCATAAAAATTGCGGATCACTGATATAAATTGAAGGCCGTCGCGGGCATCGTCTATGGTGGACTATTAAATGAATATCACGTTAATTAAGAACTACATAAGTTTAGAATATTCTATGATGCGGATGAAATATGCTCTGCCTGTGTTTAGCTGTTGGTTTTGAAAGAAGTCATGTTCAAGAATCTTTTAGCATTTTTTTCCCATCCACTGATTGCTTTTAAAGGGAAATTCAGGCTTTAAGAAATCTAAATAATAAGTAAACTATAGAAGCAAAGGATGCACCTTTTGTAATTGTGCATCTCACAGGACGTTCTAGAGTTCCAGTCGGTGTGAACTCTGTTCTTAATTTTGTGCTAAATCGCCATCCAAAGTTTTGAAGATGCTGCTGTCACAGGGAACCACCCCCCCCCCAAAAAAAGTTGATGTTGCAGGGACCCTTCGGAACTGGATTAAAAATTATTTGCAAAATGGACATCTTTTGCTTAATATATGATAGGAATAAGTAGATGACAGACTGTTCTGGTCTAGTTCCAGACAAGTCAGTGATTTCCACTCATTTGCACAACCTCCTCAGAAGGGTGCTAGCTCTTTTGCGTATCTTCATGTTACCTCTTCAGCTGTCCAACTGCAGGCTGATTCAAGCTATCCAACTATAGAAAATAATGTGCAGAAACCTCAAGAGGTGAATGGCCAGTCAGATTCTCTCTGAGCACTAGCAAGTCGAGTGTCTTCTTCCAGTGAGAGCACTATCAATCAAGAAGGGGAGCGGTCCTCAATTCCTACTCAAGGACTCAATAAGCAGCAGCAACAGCATTTGCACTTTCCTCCCATTTATGGAAATACTGGTGGTAATTTTCACCCATATTCTGGGACAAATGTCAATTCTTTGACATCATCTGTCAAACCACAACCTCATGATGCACAAGTAAGGAAAATCTCACAGCATGAGATCATGAGTTCAACTCAGTTAAATGGGACAACACAGGGCATTAACACAATGGGCACACCTAAGTTTCAAAGGCAAAACTCTATCAATGATCTAAAGAGAGTTCAGGGTGGATCTGTTTCTCACTTGGCAAACAGTTCAACATCACAACATATTCTGGTTCCTCGGCAATCATCCACAAATAAAGAACAAAGTTCTACCCCTTCACCATCAACGGCCGGTGTAAAACAGGAATCACTTGATCAGGTAACTGAGGAGCAGCACAGGCCCCATTTTCTTCATCTACATGGATTGTCTTCTCATTATGCTGCACAGCTTGAACAGGAAAATGTAGCTTCTGGAATTTACATGGATGAAGCTTTAGAAAAGCATCCTTCGAGGATGGGTCTGCCGACACAGTCAGATCCCTATGTCCCGGCAATCTTGAGTTTTGTGTTTTTTTTAATTAATGGGCTACCACTATAGATCTTAATGAGCTGAGTTTCCATGACTTTTCTCATATCTTTTTTCTATTTCTAACTAGGTGTTCCTCTTGTATACATTGTGTACTTGGGCTACATCTTTTGCGGTTTTCAATAAAATATTCAATTACTTATAAAAAAAATCTTTTTCTTTTACATTTTATCAGTTAGGATCTCGCATCACATCTGCAGCCTCTCCTGCAAGAACACCTTCCAAAAAGCCTTCTATTGGCCAGAAGAAACCACTTGATACGCTTGGTTCATCACAACCTCTGCCAAGGTGGATAACTCTTTTTCTGTTGTTTTACAGCCTGAGGATGACTATCAATGCTTTCAAAGTGATTCTGCCATCCCCCATAGCAACCTTTTTATTGAATTCTTTGTTCATGTATGGTTTATCTGATACCCTACAGTAAGAAGCAAAAAGTATCCATGGCCGTTTCGGATCAAAGCATTGAACAACTAAATGATGTCACTGCTGTCAGTGGAGTAAATCTGAGGGTATGCTATTTTCCCACTTTCAGCTCTACCTATTGGTTAAGCTAAATAAATAATCAGAGTTAAGCAGATGTCCTCAAAACCCTCCTGATATTTTGCTCTTAAATAGGAAGAGGAAGAACAGTTATTTTCTGTGACCAAGGAGGATAGTCAAGTTTCAGAAGCATCTCGAAGAGTTGTGCAAGAAGAGGAAGAAAGATTGATTTTGCAGAAAGCAGCCCTCCAGAAAAAATTGGCAGAGATCGGTTAGTACTCTAGTGAATACCTATTCTTTAGAGAGGTGCCACCATTTTTTTATCTGTATGCCCTTTGACTGCTTGTCAACAAAAATTGGGGATATTGAGATTTTGGCTGTATTCTCTGTATGGCAGTGGCCAAATGTGGCTTGAAGAGTATAAGTAATGATGTGGAGCGATGCTTGTCATTGGTGAGATGTTAGCTACTTGGTCCTTTTTCTTTATTGAGGCTTACACGCGTTCTCATGCACAACTAAATCTTCAGTGTGTGGAGGAAAGAGTGCGTGGACTATTAAGTAATCTGATCAGACTGTCAAAACAGGCAAGTTTTATTTTTCCTTCTCCCACTTCTGACTTGGGTTATCTGTAATTAAATAGCTCTGAATATTGGATCTCTATAGCGGGATGATATTGAGAAACCAAGACACCGAACTGTTATCACCTCAGATGTTCGACATCAAATAATGACAATGAACAAGAAGGCTAGGGAGAAATGGGAGAAAAAACAGGCTGAAGCAGAGAGGCTTCGAAGACTTGATGAAGTGAGTGCCGCTGCATTATATGAGATGATAAACTGAGGTCTTAAGAGTATGAATCTTTATATGTGCATATCATAAAGCACACAAAATCTTTATTCTGTATCCATTTCTCTATGCTTTTGATAATTATTATATAATCTCCCAATGCAGCCTGAGGGTAATAATGGACTTGATGGCGAGAAGGATAAAGATGAAGGTCGTGCTAAATCCATTAAGGTATGCAGTATAATTCAATTTGCTAGCCATTGTATATTAACAACTCAACCAAATGTCCAAAATTTTGATTATGTGCTTTGGTGCAGGCAAACAAAGAGGAGGATGACAAAACGAGGACAACGGCTGCAAATCTGGCTGCCCTCGCTGCTGTTGGAGGAGATGACATGCTGTCAAGATGGCAACTTATGGCTGAGCAAGCCCGGCAGAAATGTGAAGGAGGGATGAATGCATCTGGCTCTCAGCCAGGCAAAGATGCGAGTTGCAAGCCTCTGTCAACATCTGTTCCCCCTCCCCGAAAAGCAGGGGCTGTTAAAAAATCTGGAAGGAACCAAATTATTGTGCCTCAAACTAAGGTGGCTCGAAACATCTCCATTAAGGATGTAATTGCAGTCCTGGAAAGGGAACCCCAGATGTCTAGGTCAAGTCTATATGAGAGAATCGCTCTGATGGCATCGTTGAGTAAGTGAAGCAGGTGCAAAGACGTTCGTTTTTCAGCTGTTAGCGTCTAATCAGCGTTTCTGTTTGGAATGCAAGTATATGCTGGTGTTGAAGTAATCTCTCTTTTGAAGTCATTTTGAAGTTCGGCAGAGAGAATATGACCATCGACCGGAAAAGTATATTGATTGTGACCTCCTAACTAGAAGATGGTATCTTGTGTTTTTTCCCCCTTTAATATTTCAAACTTTAGAATTTGTTTGAGTAGATATGCAATATTCTTTTTTGTTTTTTTTGACAAGTTAAGATAGCATAGATAAACTAAGCGGTTACAGTGATACAAGATTCAGTGGGGTGGGAGTCCCCAACAATCTTCCCAAAACAAACAAAAGTAGCACCAAAATAAAAATAAAAATAAAGATAAAAAAAAAAAAAGGAGTAAGTCAAAGGCTTGATAACCCAGTCTCACAGGGGGATGCCGTTGAAAAGCGATTTTGACATAGTCTGATAAACAGACTATAAACCTACGACTAAACGTCGTAGTCGAGAGGGGTGCGTTGCATTTTGTTGATCTGGTCCAACTGTAAGAAACTATCAAGACCATATCATCTTGATCGCTGGTTTTAGAAAGCAGGAACATAAGAGAACAACAACTAGAAGATCCAATACACCGGCAAAAGGCCGCCACTGACGGCAGTGGCGCGTGTAAGGCACACGCCACACTAAGCAAGAAAGGAGCAGGCGAGTCTGAAAGATCCGAGGTCGCTGGCCACTGTGGTGCCGCGCGTGACGGCTAGAAACCCCTTCTGGTGTGGTGGCCCGTGGGACCTACGCTTACTGTAAGCCGTGCGTGAGCCATACGTGCCACTAATCTGGACAGATTTCTACCTTCGTCCAACAGATCGGCGGCTGGGGAGACTAATGGAGAGGCACGTGGCGGTCGAAAAAGGTCAGCAAGCAGCAGATCGGAACAACTAGTTACTATCGTCGGAAAAGGTTCAAAAAAATTAGAAAAAAAACCTATAAACTACGGCTGGGCGATCGGAGAGGAGGAGGAGACGAAGCTCCACCCCCCCCCCCCTCTGAGTGGCGACGCTGTGATATGCAATATTCTCTTATTAAAAAGATATGCAATATTCTATACTTCTAACTTCACTTTCAGTCCATTATGTTGATGTAACATTGTTCTTTAACCTTTGAATTTCTCTTTACACAAAAAAGAAAAAAGAAAAAAATACTAATCCAAGTATTATAGATGATGTCACATTAATGCAATATAATAAAAGTAGGATGGATATGGTATCTATCATTTTTTGTTTTAGATGGTATATATATACGCGTATACTAATCAGGTTTGCAATTTAGCTGAACGAGAAGAAAATCCGAAGAAGTTACAGCAATTGCTTAATTTTAGCAAGAAAATAATTTCAATCGCGGACTGGTGTAAATTAGGTTTTTCACATCAGTCCTGATTGAATTTACACAAATCACATTTTTTTAATTTATTTTTTCGATTGTGTTTTTCTTTAATTATTTTAAACTTTTATTGAAGGGTTTTATGTAGTTCTATTTTTATTTTTTTTTGGACGTAGATTTATGAGTTATTCTACAGAGTAGTCTTATACCACACATATGTTAAGTAGAATTTTTTTATTTTATTTTTTTTATTTCAATAGGTGTATGGTATAGAACCGACTCGCGAGTACTAAAATTTTTCTACATGGGTGTGGTTACTATGCCGCCCCGACTGCCCAGTGCAAAATTTTTTTTTTTCCTTTTTCCTTTTCACATTTTTTAATACATTTAAATATTTAAAAAATATATATATACCAATATACTTAAAATCACTTCCTTAATCATTAAGTAAAAAAAAAAAATTTTTGCCAAACGGTCAAATAGACCGGTACAAATGGGTGGGCAAAGTAGTGTTTCTCTTTCTAAATTTATAACCACAACATTCAGAGTAACCACACCTCACCCTCATTCACTTCAACAGACAACCCCGGTCCCCAAATGATCATTCCGTGGAGCATCAATCACTTCCTTCTTAAATACGGACCAATCGAGATCTGGTGACCCGATGATGGCAAGTCATTCTTTGTTCCTTCTAAACTAAGCAAAGCCATTAATGTCCATAACGTCTACCCGAGAAGGGTTCGGAACAATTCTGGTAAATTTCTAGCTCTTTTTCCCATACGTCCCAACTCACACACAACTTAGAGCATTGGCAATGGCCTAGCCATTGACAAGTTCAAATTTTAGCTAGAAGTTTAAGTTTTGACCAATGTTTTGAATACCGTACCGGACGCCGTACCGGTCAAGGCACTGGAATGAAATATTTCAGTACCGGTACCGTTTCGGGATAGCGTTTCGGGATAACGTTTCGGGATAGTCAATCTATAAATAAATTATATATAAATATATATAAAAATTATATTCTAAAATAATAGTCTATATATAAATAAATTATATACAAATACATATATATATAAATTATAAATAGTCTAGTCTGAATTGGGAGTTAAAAAATAAGCTTGTAGTTTGAAAAAAAAAAAAAAACACAGGCCGAAATATCGGTCGGTACCGGCCGAAATATAGGCCGGTACAGACCGAAATTGAGGCCGGTATTTTGGGCGGTACGGAACAGGTATAGTACCTGTACCGGCCGGACGGCCGAAACGAAAAATTTCGACCTTACCGGCCGGTACGGTACCAAATTTAAAACACTGGTTTTGACTATAGCTTTAACTTTTGGCTAGGTGAATCTACATTAGACTAGCCATCTTAAAATCAAAATAATAATATAATATTATATATTTTAATAATATTTTACAATTTTTTTTTTTAAATTTTGCAAATACACTTCATATATTAATTAATAATTTACATTTTACTTAAAATTATTGTTTCCCAACTATTTGTTTTCTCAACCTAATATTAACATTTCATACTAATATTAACCGAGGTATTTAACCACATCTATTATAATATCACTTCCTATAAAATTGCAAGTGCAATCAAATCTCACAATGAATCATGCAGATATGGACATCAAAATTGTGTGAGAGAGAGATAGAGACCTGTTACAAGACTTTGCTCAAATAAATGCAAAAAATAATGAAGACACAATTTATGGACATCAAATAAACAGCACAAAAGAAACAAATAAGAGCTCCACTATAATACAATAAGACACTTGATTCACCACTAAACTGCATCAAACAACCACCTACAGCCACTTTTCTAGGACTATCCAATATAAATGGCAGTATTTATACACCAAACAGACACCAATCATTCACAAAAAAAACAAACCCAACAAGAACCAAATCTTGTTGAAGATTCTAGCAATGAGAGAAATGTGAAGTCAAAAAAACAACCAACAAGGTTGTCATGGCAGAGTCCAAACTTAGTCCAAAACATAACCATATTATGCATCTCCATAATACTACATCAGTGGAGTATGTGTGTCCTTCTATGCTAAAACATAACCATACACAAGCCATACACAAACCATACACAAACCAGAGTCCAAACTTAGTGCAAATACAAAAGAGTCACATTCAAATTTAGCAACACAGTCCCATAAATAGTCTAGCAACACAGTCCCAAACTAAGTGCAAATACAAAATAGGCCCATACAAAAGAGTCCCACAGTCCCATTGAAGTCCAACAACACAGTCTCATTCAAGTCAAAAATTACCAACTGTCCATAAATCCCACAAAACAACAAATATTACATCATCAATTTGTTTGGATAAGCTGGTATGCAAAGAAATATGTAGAAAAATATGTAGAAAAACAGCAAAGAAATCAACTTCTTGTTCTGCTTTGCAAAGAAAAACAGCAACTTTGCAAAACAGCAACAAAACTAAACTTCGTGTTTTGTTTTGCAAAGAAGAACAGCAAACACATTTTATTCCTCATCTGTTTTGCAAAGAACAACAAAGTAAACTCTGTTTTTGGTTGTGGAGTCAGAAGTGTCTTAACGATGATAACAAATAATATATGTGGTGTTTCCAGGATCAAATGGCATTGAAAGAAACCATCGATTGGGATAGTCACAAACGTTATATGTAGCGTCCAAGCCATTACCCACATACATATACTACTACATATACACATAAATACACCCTAAAACATGCTTACATGAAAGGAGAGAGCAAACAATAACAACAAAATGATAGAAAACCAAGTATTGTATAGCAAACAGAAAAAAGTCTTTGTAGTTTTGGACAATGAGCAGGTTGTCAATTAGCCTTTGCAATTGAGGTATCAATTCCACTGCAGCTTGATATGCTACAGGAAGAAAATGGAAGTTTACTCGAAAAGGGTGATGCCAACATCATTTTGCACTTCATTTTTACTTGTACTGTAAATATGTTTTACTCTAGCTTGAAGTAACAATGCTTTATTTTAAGGAGAATCATATTTTACTCGTTCACATCAAACCAATTCTCTTTGGCTCTTGGTTAATGTTTGGGGAATGCTGCAATAGTAATCTCCAAATTATCTTTATGATAAAATTGAGCACTTGTTATGTGAATATTGTTGTTGCAGCAGCATTCATTCAGCAAAAGAAGATGTTATTTTGGGTAGAAAATTATAGTGTCCCCATGGTCTGTGAAGACTCCCTAATGCTACGAATAATGGACATCTCTTTAAATCTATTTTCAAGTGTACAGAAGGGTATGCCTTTCAGCATCAACAAGCCTGGTTTCCATAAGAATTTGACAAGTCAACTTCACAGAGGGCATTCACCTTATTGCACGTATTCTATTCTAAAAGATTGATAATTACTCCAATAGGTCCAAATCAAAACCCTGAATTAATACAAAAACAATAACAACAAACAATACAAAACCAAGTATTGTATAGCAAACAAAAAAAAAACCGAAAAAAACTCAACAACATAAAAAGTTCCATGAGCTTTTTATCTTCAACTCAATTTGGGTATATGGTCCTATTTCTAACACTTAATAAATTGTAGAATGTATGTTGAAACTATACTGGAAAATGACTAGTAAACAAAGTGAGACACGAAAAAAATTAGTAACACAAACTTTAGAAATTGTCAATCTGAGAGGAGGTTTGGCTGGACGCGATAATAAACAACTGAAGAAAAATCAGCAACACAAACTTCAGAAAAATCAACAACGCCAATTGTAGAAAAATCAGCAACAATAATAACCAGCTTATCCAAACAAATTCATACCCATTTCAAAAATTCACCAATCGATACTCAAATTACTCAATACAAAGCTTACCCAAATAAAGTTTCGGTAGTTTTACCAACCCAAACCGAAAAAGAGTGCTGCATTGTTGAGCCAAGCCGATAGAGAGAGAGGAAATTGCACAACCGTGGAAGATCGACCCAGGAACGAAGATAAAATTGATTGAGAAAGAGAGAAGAGGGAGAGACGAGCGACAGAGCGAGGGAGAGAAGAGGAAGAAGGGTTTCAGAAAAAAAAATGGTGGACTGAGAGAAGAGGGAGAGACGAGCGACGGAGAGAAGAGGAGAAAGGGTTTCAGAAAAAAAAAATGGTGGACTGAGAGAAGAGGGAGAGACGAGTGACAGAGCGAGAGAGAGAAGAGGAAGAAGGTTTCAGAAAAAAAAATGGTGAGAGAAAGAGGGAAACACGAGAGATGAGAGACGAGGGAAACACGAGGAAAATGGAAAACACGAGGGAAAAAGAGAGGGGCAATTGGACGAATAGTGATAAAATATTCATTTATTCCTATACAGGAGCTCGCCAACAATGACGAGAGAAGGAGATTTACTGTAGCATAAATTAGAAAATTATGGCTTTGCCGATTCCAATGCCAGGGATTTTATCACAAAACCAGATGCAAACTAGACTTGGGACTTGGCAATAGCTAGTCCATTGCCAGTGCTCTTAATCTAATTTGCCATATTAAAGCTTTTTTTCTACTGTAAATAGATCCGGCAATCACATCAATTTGTAAATTTATTCTTATACAATTATTTTGTGGATCTAGCACTTCTCTTACTGTTTAATTAGTTTCAAGCATAACTAACATGCAGGTTGAACTAAGAAATTAAGGCAAAGGCATCGATAATAATACAAGATACAAGATACTCCACAAACAGTTTAGTTTCACAAACAGATTAAGCTTATGAATTGATATGGGTGCAAAGCTTCGCGTTATTGGGATTTAGTTTAAAGCTTGTGAAAAGCAATCCTTCCGATTTGTGGTCTTTGATTTCGGTTTTTGGTCTTGATTATTCCTCCCTCAAGTCTGGAATGATTCTTTTGCACAAGCTTTGAACTTATAACAATAAGACATCTTAGATTAGGCTTTGCACCCATGTCTACAAGTACTTCTCAATATTATATCATTTCTTAAGATGAGGAAAACAAGTGTGCACATCAGATTTGGGGTGTTTTGCTTCAGCATGCTCCCTGCACTTCACCTCGGACGTGGTGCAGATGAACGTCTGCATGCAGACCTTGCACTGCAATCATCATCAACAACCATACATCAGAAACAAAAATGAAGATGGAAAAAAGGTGTTTTGTCTAAATGTAAATCACCTTAAAAGCTTCTTGGTCATCGATGCTACATCAATGAATTCAATACTGTTGTATCAATATCTTCATGTTGTAAAAAGAGATAGCTATCCGCTGATTTGTTGAACAGAACATATAAAATTAAGAATTCTGCTAATAATCACCGCATTACATGTAATTAGGAGTTAAAAGGGCTTTGTGCACAAAACATAACCTTCAAACTATAACATTTTATCCCATTTTGAGACATTACCCCTAAAGTTAATGGGAATTAATGCCAAAATGCTAAGAACAACTACAAAACCACAACTTTCTTTATATATAAGTAGTTACAATTACAAAATTAAAACCACTAGATGAAAAAGATATATCCACTTTTTAATGTCTCTTCCATTTATTTTTGATAAGTAACTTCAAAATGTAATTCCAAGAAATATAAGTTTCTCTTCCATTAATTTTTGGTTAAAAGATCTCAGATACAGACTGCATTCTGAAGAAATAATCTCTCACGGCAAGTAGGATCATATGATATTGAGAGATCCACTTTATGCTCATATTCTCCAACCACCTCGAAGTGTCCGAAATCTGGATTATAAACATCTGTGCTAGACCTTAGATCATAATTCACTAACTTATTCTTCAATCAACCATAGCCAACTGACTTGCTTATTCTAACACTTTCCCCCCTAGAAAGAGGACTAGAATGTAGCCCAGCATGTGTGGAAGGTTTTAACCTGACTAGATCCATCACTATCAGAGGGCTCTTATTGTGTTTGAGAGTGACATTATCTATTTCAGAACATAAGAGTTGATGTAATGGTTAATAGGTGATGCCACAACAACCCAGTGTGCTGGAAGTGAGACAACGAAAATAGCGAAACTCTTCAATAAATTGAAAAAAAGGGATAAATTTAACCCAATCCTTGTCGAGAAAGCCTTCAGATTAGGACATAGACATAGCCAATGCGAATGATTATTTGTTCTTGGGATAATTCTCATGCCGGAGATTAATAAATAAATCTGCTACTGTTTCTGTTGACATGAATTTTTCTGCACGAACTACGAAGATAGTAACGAGCGCAGACATGGATTTCACAAAAATCATAACGAGAAATGAAGTCCCATTAGAACATCCACAGCTGATATATATGTTCGAAACCGAATCTTAGAAATCTAATAACAACATCATAATAAACCTCGAAAAGCAGTGTCACCGAGTATTTACCTGTATCGTCATGGCCTTCTTGTTCGATTCAATCTGACTTCCTGCGCAGAGATCCGACCAATTACTAACAAAATACGATGTAAGACTATAATTATAAATATAAAAAAAATAAAATAAAACAAAACAAAACATAGTTGTGTACCTTTAGCAGCTTTTTGCTTCTCCATGTTCCTTTCACGGGCCATCTTGGATTTCTGCCCATTGCCTCCTCCCATTGCTACTTGTGCTTCTTCTTCTTTCCGATCTAGGGATATACACAGGGGTGAAGCTAAGATACAAAAGAACAGAAAAGAAAAAGACCCTATCTCAGGAGCTACCAAGAAATTTCGTAGTTGAACCTATTTATACGAAGAGAATTATAGTTACAATCGTGCGTAAGCGTGTAATCATTTTAAAAATAATGAATAAATACGGAATTAATATATAAAATAAATAAATTTTTAATAATAGATTTCTTTTTTTTAAAACGGTCGTATAATATTTATACATTTTATGATTATATATAATATTATTTAAATAAAAAATCAATTAAAAAAATTATAAAAATATATATGAATTACATTATATATACTTTATAATAAAAGAATTAATTTATAAATTTATCAAACAAATTTAAATTATAAAAATAAAAACGTGAGCTTTTATTCTAACTAATATTTGATGAAAACGTGAGACTTGTCTAGAAGCCATCGCATTATTTAAAACAAAAAATAAAAACGTATAAAATTCAGAGATCATTTTCGTTTCCGCCATATCGTAAAGAGTGGTGGTTGGAGACAAGAGCATGAATTTCATGTCACTCTCATCCTTTCTTATATTGTCAGATCTGTCAAGACTCAAATTCACTACCTCTTGCCCATAAATAAGTTTTATTGCTGAATTTATACTCCATTTATAATACATATTATTTATTAAAAAATCTTACTCATCATCCTACACACCACATTTCTTTTAATTTTTTTTTCATAATAAGTATATGGTATATGAATAATGAGTAGAATAAAGATTTTTAATAGTATTAGATTTACATGAATCTTATAAAAATAAATTTATAATGTGATAAGTTTGATCTAGTTTACAATTAAAATATGTTAATTTATAAATTTATTTGTATAAGATATATTATCTCTCACTTTGTAAATAGGTAAGCTATTTCAAGAAAGAATGATTTTAATTGGCTATCTGAAAGTTATTACTAAAATAATCTTCTTAACATGACACAACAATGTGATGCTACGTTGTTTATTAAGAAAATTAAAAACACAAATACAAAATGGTAGAAAAAATCTAGAATCTAGAATTTTATCCTTTTAAATTTTTAGAAGATTCTCTTCTGATTTAGATATATTTTTTTGAGTTTTTTTTTTTAATAAATCAAGAGCCAAGTAAATTTGATAGCAATACTCTTCTAGAAATATACAGCTGGAGCTTGCTGCCATGAGTGGTGGCAATATTAGGCTGCTTAGGTCTTATTTGTTTTTACAATTATTCTCATATCATTTTATTTAATTATTATAATTTTTTTAAATTTTTAATTAAAATAAAATAAATAATTTAATTTTTTTTAAAAATAATATTAAAAAAATATATTTTAAAAATATTTTATTTAACTTTTAACTTTTATCTCAACTCATCTTATCTGCGAAAACAAACAAGGTTGTTGCATTTGGATAATGAGGTATTCTCATATATTCTATAAATTGTAGTAAAAAAATAATGAAAAAATATTAAATAATAATGAATATTAGTTAAAAATAGATAAAAATAATAATAAAATAATAAATACCTGAAAATATTTCAATGCCTAAATTAGTCATTTAGTCTCCGATCACCATAAATTAGGACACGTGGTGGACCCATTACAACTCACCCATAAACCACAAATAAATGTTGCAAAGAAAGCAAATCCATTATACTCTCTTAAAACGTCACCCATCCATTTTAATGAAGAAGAGTCGTTGTTGGTTAGATGGTTGTTTTGGACTTTAGAGACTTCTACAATAAATGGCCGAATGCCGTGGACGTGACACTAGGGATAAGTACAGACACTATTTTGAAAGAAAATAAATTTGATCAACAAAATTAGACCACATTCTATCATTAATTAAAAATAGAGAAGAAATTAAACATTTTTTCATGCCATTGTACAACAGAGGAAATGCCCATAATTATTTTCAAGACCATTTTTTTAAAATAATTTTAATTAATTAATTTATAAAATGATCATAAGAGTATCTTTATATTATAATTTAAAATGAAATTAATAAAAATTGTATCAGAACAACTTACTATGCATGTCCGAAGTAGTCGTAGTCGAAAGAATTATCAAAGGCCCACCCAAAAGATGCCCATGTTCGCGTCGAGGCCTATACATATTCGTAATCCAAAACAAAAATGTAATAGTTCATGTGAGCTTGGGGCCCAACAAGAAAACGACCGTGTACGGAGGGAATTGAACCGAGATAATAATGCGAGAAATAGTTTTGAATCAGTAACTATTTACATCATATATTTTATCTATTATATAAAAAAAATTTTTGGATATGAGGGTATTTTTTTATAGTGTTAGAGTGTTTTTTAATATAAAATTACTTTTAATAATATGAATAATAGAGAGTGAAAAATAATAATAGATGAGAATAATTTTTCATGAGAGAAAATGTAGCGACAAACCCACCTACTCGATAGTCTACTGTGTCTGTCCGTGTCCCGTGTCCGTGTCAACTTAATTCTCAGACAGAAATGCGATGTATAAGTTTGAAATGGAAAAATTGTGTAATTATTTTGTAAAATAGTAGGTGTTATTAATAAAAAATAATTTTTTGTACTTTTAAAGATGTGGTTCACTTTTTTAAAAAGATTTATCCGAAATTTATTTATTTAAAATTTATATAAATCATTTCTCAAATTATAATATAGTTTTCACCATGAACAAAACGGTGCATGTTTGGGAGGTGATATGAGAATTTTATGTTTTGTTTTAGTGTTTAAAATATTATGTTTTAGTATTATTATTGTGTTGGGATTTGAAAAAGTTAAATTGTTTATTATATTTTGTATAGGGATTTAAAAAATATATAATGATGAGATGAGATGATAATTTTGTGTCTCGTCCCACCCCCAAACCTGCCAAATTGGATGTTGAGATGAATTGAGTTGAATTGAATTAAATTGTGAATAGTAATATTTTGTGGATCATATTAAAATGAATTTAACTTTTTTAGACTGAGATGAGTTTAAATTTATAAGTTAAAATATATGAAATAGATTGAAATAAGTTTAATTTTTTTTATATGAAATTGAAAAAGTAATTAATCTTATCAATTATTAGTTTGTAATGAGTTGAATTTGGTTCAAAAATCAAACACAATCTAAAAGTGATGAATATTTTCAGTCAAGTGAGGAGAAGATGTTTTACATAAATAATATATAGTAGCTAGCCAAAACAAATGAAGAGAGAGCTTCTCTTTTAACCCAAACACACCTCCACCCCGTAATCAATAGATGTTTGTGCCTCGTGCGTAGCTCAAAGTGGCATGTAGAATGTTGATCTCAACTTCAAATCTTTTTAATCTAACATGTTCTTCCACCGCCGATGCATGATTCGCATGTACTGTGGACATTACTTTTAATTTTATTGCTTTTTCTAACTCTAGAGTCGACGTATTCTACTTTGTGGGGGAGACAAAGTACTGAAAGTCCAATTCATTTTTTATTGTAAGTCACTTCACTCTCGTAACCCTCCAATAAATTTTCCTTGCCGTCATTCATTAGCCTCATATTCTTTGAACTTGTAAGACTACGACGTGAGAATCACACAATTCTCCTTAGACAAGTATAGAATCTATTCAATGTCATATTGCTAGTCATTTTGTTCACCATCTTCCCTCCTACTAATCATCAAAGGCTATGAAACATGAAGCATGCAATTTATTGGTTAATGGAACGTCAGATGTAGACCACTCTTTTAGTTCCAAAATTTTTTAATTATTCGACTGCTCAGATCAGCTTAGGGTTTGTTTGTTTTCGGAGATGAGATGAGATGAGTTGAGATTAAAGTTAAAAAATTAAATAAAATATTATTAGAATATATTTTTTAATATTATTTTATTTTAAGATTTAAAAAAATTGTAATAATTAGATAAAATAAAATGAAATATTTTTTGAAAACAAACGAGACATTAATCCAACCAACATTCAACTTTTGTACCTCAGGCCATTTACCTGCTAAATATTAATGCTACTCTCATAACAGTTGGTTTTTTAATAAATTATTATTATTTTTTACTTAATAATTAAAAAAATACTTTTTGTAACGATGTTGTCAATTTTATTTTTTAAAAAATTATTTTACTCCTATCGATACCCGTCTCTTGCTACACCCTCGGTGCGTGTATGGGTGTATAGCACTGCTCGCAGGATTAACATGCACGGAGAGAGAGAGAGAGAGAGCGGGGCAAAGGCGCCCCCACCATCATCAACGTGAGAGTCGAGAGTTGAGTGACAGTTAGCATAGCAAAGTTTCGGATGAACTCAACCGTCAGCCCCTAGCTGGATTTGGCCACCGTGTCTCTCTATTTTTTTTTCATTTTTATGATCGGCCATAGCAAATCAATGAATACATAAATAAATAAAAGCGGAAAAAGCGAATATGCTTTGCTCTCTTCCTCAGCCAAAAGCTCAACTCTCTCTCTCTCTCTCTCTCTCTCTCTCTGCTCTTGCTTTTTCTTTCTTTGATCATCCATCTTCTTCACCAACTCAATATTCTTTCCTTTTCCTACTCCTGTTGCGATTTCTCTAGTTGTTTTTTTTCTTCCAATTTCATACACCAATGGAGCTTTTTCACCTGCTCTTCCTGACTGCCTCTCTTGCTCTTCTCCTCCCTTTCCTCGTCGCTAAGTTCCTTTCCATTGCTTTTCCTGATGACGCTGGTCCCCCCCACTCGCTCTCTAAATCTTCTCCAATCGTTGGTGAGCGGATTGTTATGGAGGAAATACGATCATCCCGAGATAGATTGACCGTTCCGGTTTCCGAGAGCGTTACGAAGAACGTCCATGAATTCCTCGACGAAGCGCCTCCGATGAAGGTCGCTGAATTTGAAGGACTACAGGTTCCGGCCGAGGAGATTGTGGAAATTATACATCGCTGTCATGACTTGCCGGAAAAGTTATCCGAGTGTGGTTTGCAAGAAGAACCCGACGTCGACAAGTTCCCGGAGAGCGTTGGATTCCCGGATAAGCTATCGGAGGAAAATATAGAGGATTCGGCTAGTGTAAAAGAGATCTTAGAGAACAGAGTGGGCTTCAAGTCGGCAGCAAACAATGATGTTGTTGCTGAATCTGAGGAGATTAATCGGGTTGAGGACTGTGAAGTGAAGGAAACAAATGAAGAGAAGGAGGTGAGGTTTGATAGCGACGAGGATGATTGGGAAGGGATTGAAACGACTGATTTGGAGAAGGCTTTCGCGGCGGCCTCCACTTTCGTTCTTGAGTCGTCATCAGGGGATAATGAGGATCCTTTGGCGATGGCAGGTGTTGGGACTGATTTGCAGATGGAGTTGTACGGGCTTCACAGGATTGCCACCGAAGGGCCTTGCCGCGACCCTCAGCCTATGGCTCTCAAGCTCTTTGCCCGTGCCAAGTGGTTCTAAACTTTCCTCTGCTCCCTGCTCTTTCATTTTTTAATTGAAATTAGATTTCATAGATATGTTGATTTGTATCTATGCCTGTTGAATCATGTCAACCAATAGAAAATGCTTGACTGAGACCGAGAATGAGTTGTGTTCTTCTCAATCGGCATTATATCATATCTATGCTCGATGAATTGTCCGAAAACAATAGAAGTTCATTAGATCTAAGCAAAAGAATGGAAACAATTAATTAGGAGTTTTGAAAATACTTGTATCCATACTTGAAGTGAAATACTGGGATAATTAGGAAGTGATACAGCAGAAAACACTAATTAATCTGCAATCGACATGATTAACTAGTTCACTAGCCCGCCAAAACCAAAGAGACAAAATTAGTGTTTTGGCTCAGTCCTACACATTCTTTTCCTCTCTTTCAACTTCTTAGCAGTTATGTTCCCAAGTAACTCGCACAAGATCTGTCACATTTCATCTAGTGCTCAAAAAGAGTCTGACACAATAGCACTTGTAAAATCTTTTACCAGAAACCTTTATCAAACTAAAAAAAAACTGAATAAGGAAAACACTCTAGGGAGTACCATAAACCAAATTACACGGTATAGCTTGATTGCTAGTCATAATAACAGGGTTGAAAGCTGCTATGTGTGAGTGATCGAGGGCACTGGTTACGTTGTGCAAGGAATGCTTGGCAAAGGCTGGGGCGAATGAGTCCAGAGGTGGCAATGGAACAGTATATCAAAATTCTCTCTGATAAAGTTCCTGCCTGGATGGAAGGAGAATTTGCAGTGAGTCTTTGCTGTTGATCAATGTGTATCTCTGGATTTCTCAATGATGCTCCCATGGAATGTCTGGCTCAATTAATTTGTATGTAATTATTTATGCAGGGTGGCTTTAGACCTGAACCCTCAGAAGCAGGAATATCCACCGTTGCTGTTGACTTGAGCACATTTTCATTTCATCAACCTAGTGATGTTGATGAAAGGTAGTCTACTAGACTTGATGCCTCCATCTGCTTTAATGTCTCGTCATTGTTTATTGTATCTCTGTTTTCTGCACATTCTTCTCCCACTTGCAGGAAACCAGAACAGAAGGCTGGAGCTGAGGGAGGTTGTAGTAGTGGGGGCCCAAACTCTGATTACAAGGTATAATTGTGAAGTTTATCACACTTTAGTTACCTATCCCGCATTTTATGCTTCTGCTTCTCGGCCGCCTCAGAGTACCATTCAGAATGTTAGGTTCTGTGGAAAAGTGCATAATTTGCATTAAGTTCATTTCACAGCATATACAATACACACATAATTTTTTATGCTTTTGTGTCTAGACTGGGAGTTTTCTTTTTCTTTTTTAAACAAAAAGTGTACAAAAAAAGAACCAGATTAAGAGCTAACTGTGTTAATATTGAACCAGGTTGTACATGAAAATTTCAAAACTGAACTCTAAAGAAAATATCGCGATGTTGTAGGAATCCTCTAAAATAGGCAGCTGTTGTACTCCAAAGAAATGATTCCAATTTTATCACTTTTAACCTTTTTAAGGACCGTCGTCTTCATTATTTCACTTTCACTACCAAAATGATTGTATTTTTGGAGTATATATGTAAAAATTATTTGCCCACGTGACTGTTCTTAGAAAAATGAAGTATGTCTGCTAATCATGTTGATTGTACTATGAAGAATATGACAAAGAGCAACAAAACCAAAAGGAACAGGGCTTTTACGTTACTTGTGCTTCTTTAGCCACTTGGTTCTAGCTAAATGAAATAAATGGACGGCCAACCATTTAAGTATTGAGTCAATGGTTCTACATGCAGATGATTTCACATGGTATCAGAGTAGAGTTCATGAGGTTAAATTCTAACTCTACACTCTACCCTATATAATTAAATATTTCACGTATTGAACTCACTAATTGAGGGTGAGTCTGGCCCACACGTGATGAGTGTTAAGACATAAATACAACTAATAAAATTTACCTATTTCCATTAGCTTAAATTTTTGGGACAATTGGTGATTTTATACTGTATAGTTTTTCTAACCTTGCATATGTCAGTTCATAATTTATGCCTCCCAGCATCAGTAATCTTTGATTTGTCCTATGTCCGATCTAATCTCCCGGTTTCTGACATTTCTTGATGCATATGTTGAGTTATTTTGATAGTATAAAATCATGTATAAGACAATATATAACATCGTCTAGTGTGAAAATTCCAGGCCAAAGAATGACAGAACTGCTCTGACCTCCCCAGCCACAGTGGTCATTCTCCTGGATTTGCTTGACTAGATGCAGGTCTGATTTTAATCTCCAAGTCTAGAATAAGCTTACAGTCTGAGAGGTTCTTCATTCTTGTGCTGTTTACGCTTACCATTTATGTGTCCTGGGTTCATCATGATGCTGTGTTCTTATAAAACATATGTTATGTATGTATTGTGCATATGTTATGGGTGTGAATATAATTATCTCGGGTTCCTAAGATTCATTACCTGCTGATGTATATAGAATTGACATAGAAGTTATTGCTCTACTGACTTTACGTGGAAGTTTTTTCACGGATGCTTTTCCTTGCAACGTTTTGACATTTTTTCTTTTTTGATTGACGCGGCTTTTGGATAATGAAACAGAACGATAGTGTTCTTGATAGCAAAACAACGTAGGGTACTGCTTCTGATTTATTTCGATTTTACGAGGCATATAAACATTAAAAAGGGTAGCTTGACTTGTTTATCTTTCTTACAACTTATCATCCAAAGACCTAGAACGATCTTTGGCAGAGATGACTTTGCACAACTGGTTGGAAAAATTGACTGGGAACAGATTATTGAGTGTTCCACAAAAAGAGCAAAAGAGAATAAACACACACACACAAGTATTCTCTGCGAAAGCAGATTTGCAATTGATAATGATGAAGGCACCTGGCATTAGCAAATTAATAAGAGCTAGACAGTTACTTTGATTTATTACATAATATAGCTAAAGCTTTATACTTGGACGGCAAGCTAAAACCCAAAGAGACTTGAAACATTGTTTGGGCCTTTATATCCTGGAGAAAAGTCATCCTTGTTATCCATTTTAAATCAGACTAAGTAAAATTCATTTTAGTTTGTTCCAGGAGGATTGTAGGATCCCCCACCATAGCCTGAGCCATATTTACCTCCGCCACCATTACCGCCCCCATTCCCAAACCCAAAGCCACCACCTCCTCCCCCTCCCGAACCAGACCCACCATTGCCCCATCCACCACCAAAACCACCACCATTGCCACCATTACCACCACCTGAACCATACCCACCACCTTGGCCCGCAGTACCGCTGCCATCACCCGAGCCCCCTCCTTTACCAACCCCTCCACCGCTACCACCAATGCCCGAGCCATAACCACCACCACCATTACCATTGCCATACCCTCCACCAGAGCCACTCCAACCGCCGTATCCTCCGTCGTAACCACCAGCTGTAAGCCCTAGATGGCCAGCCTCTTCACTAAACCTACTGCGTACCCCATTACCCAAACCATATCTCTCACCACTCGTGAACCTCCCTTCTCTGCTAGCTTCGACCAGTACGTGGCTAAAGAGCCCCAAAACCAAGAAACTGAGATTCCATGAAACCACATTATTTCTTCCCATGGCTGCTCTCGCTCGAAATGCAACTGCACTTTTGCAAAACAACACAAGAATCTCTCAAGTAAAAGAGTACATATATAAAGAAAACGTACGTAGCAAATTGAATTAAAATTAAATGCTTCTATATATTGGATACATATGTGAGAAAAGATCATAGAATCAAAGGTCAGTGCTTACCACTTAATTAATATTCCTCGCGCGCTGTCTTATCCTTCTCGCTACGTGTATGTAGTAAGCTGGGAGTTGAAACCTCGGAATTATATCTATAAATATATATAGGTCCGGAGGTGTTGCGGCAGATTAGGAGGCGGGTATCCCACGGAAAGCGGGCGCCATGAGCCGGCGCGTGTGAGCTGTTCTGGTGACGAGAGCGATCTGCATGATTTACAAAGGGTGCCAAGTTGGTGAGCAAGCCAGTTGTGGTAGATTTAAATGAAAAATGAATATCTAGAAAAATAAATTTACAAATCGATACGTTAGATGTAGATAGCTTTACAATCTAACATTGTTTTGGACGTGACTCACACCTTCGCGCACACACGATCACTGCAACCAAAGAGGAATGAGACTTGGAGCTTCGAGAGAACGCCTCTAATACCTAAGTCAATGAAGATAATGAAAATCTCTCTAACAATTCATTCATATAGGTTTCATAATCATACCTGGATGATATAAATAGAGCTCATGATGATTCATGTTGTTGTGCGATAACCATCTCACCCATTATTTGAAATTCAAGCGTTTAGGTTATTGGGGTTTAATTTATCTTTGAATGAGCTAATAGCCATTTTCTCGAAATTCTCGGGTAGTTATTTCTTCGGCTCTAACTAGAATATGTTTGGATTGGACTATGCTTTGGATTAACTAGGTTATCGGGCTGTGCTACGATCTAAGCCCATGATACGATCTAGCAGGCCCTCGAGAGAGAATTAGACCCCTTCCAAACATATTATATGAAATCATATAAATTTATAGATTTATTTTTGTGAGTTTTTTTGTGAATAAAATATTTATCTTTTGGGATATGCATATTGTTTTTTTAACTACGAGAAATGATATAAGAAAAATATCAAAGTATTTCGTTGTAAATTTTGTTCCCCTAAATCATAATAGTTTTTTTTTATATAAAAAAAAAAATCATACTAGTTGATATAATACATCATAAATAATTTTGTATGTCAATTACTTGAATAAAAAATTATGTAGATGTATAATATCTGCAAATATGGCTGATATAATAAAATCTTAAAACAGAGAGTAGCATTACTCTTAACATTTAAACAATTAAAAAAAAAAACATACAAAAAACCAATTTGAACTAGTGGTAAGGGGGCAAAATGAGGGAGATGAGTAGCACCACCCTTGAAGATTTTAACAAAGGAAAATGTTAGTTTGCCCCTGGGTTTGATTGCTAGTATTTTAATTTTTCTTTTTTAAATGTTTAACAAAGGCACAAAGCTACTAATAGTAAATTTGTGTATTTTTTAAAAATATTTAAAAAATTGAGATTACACTAGGAGCCATCCATGCCTTACGATAAGAGCTGGACAACATGATAGCGTCATCCTTTTAACGAATATATGTATGATAGAATTAGCAATACTATATAGCTCGAGTAGAAGTTATTAGCAAGTAGCAACTCCACGTGGATTGTGAGCCGCAAGGCTTTGAACGTACATAATGGGCCGAACAGAGTTATTTTTTGCCTTTTTGAACAGATTAGGCCCATATAGAAAACGAGCTGGGCTAGCGAAAAGTTTCAACGTTTCTTGGGTAGTTAAAGTTTAGTTGTTGCAAGGGAGACGATGTGACTACCTTATGACAACCTGTCCGAGCAAACTATATAATTAGAGTTCATTATATATGAAAAAAAACCCCAAGTGAGAGAAAAGATACATCTAAAGCATTTATAGCAAATATTTCTGACTTTATAAATTATACAATAAATAATATAGAAAATATCTTACGTGTCTATTTCATTTCCACTTGAAAGTCTTTAAATTCAGATAAGAATTTTAAACAGCCTCGATCCCATTATACGTACTAACAACCACTTTTCACAACAATAAATCATAAGAATCATATTGAAATTAGATTTAGATTATTTAACCTTAATATTAAAATTCTTAAAATGAGAGAGATTTGACATATAAAATATTCATGAAGTAGGTCTTATAATAGTTATAATTATTTAAGTGGATTTTATAAAATTCATTTCATAAGTTCTCCCATTTTGGATTTTAAGTTTGGTAAGAAATTTTAAAGATTGTTAATCAAAAAAATATTAGTGGGATTTGTTTTTTTATCATTTTTTTAAAATATATTTTTTAACATCCTTAACCTTAAAAAAATTAAAATATATATATATATATAACTTTATTAATAATTAATTTCTTAATTACTAAGTAAAATAAAAAAAGATCGAGTAATAATTTTGAACAATAATAGTAGCATTTTTTTTCTGCTTTTCCTTATAGAAATAGGTCGTTTAATAATTGACTTATTGATAGGGTTACTATCTTATTACTATTCATCTATCACTCTTTTTGTATTTAATTTTTTTTATTTTTTTATTTTACTTAATGATTAAGAAAGTGAGTATTAATAAAATTATATATTTTTTAATTTTTTTTAGTGATTAAAGACGTTAAAAAATACTTAAAAAAATTATACAAAAATAAAAAAGCTTGAAATGTATTTAAATAATAAATAGATAGTAATAAAATAGTAATAAAATAGTAACCGATAATACAATTAAATTATTGAAGCAATGTTTTAAGTTTGGCGGATGTTGGTTGGTTGCCAAGTTCAAATCAGAGTAAGCTCCAACTTGTCCAATCAAACGACTTGACGACTCCAATGACTTCGTTGAAATTGTTCAGACAACCTTCATGCATGGGAAAGAGACTATTATTTCCCTTTTAATATTGCCTTAATTTAATAAATGTGAATGGGAGGGATAAAGACACATGAACAACTCCCAATAACTTATTCCAAAAAAAAAAAAAAAACAACTCCCAATAACTATAGCAACTGATTCTAATGATTCTATTCATTTTGTTCTTAGCCTTACCCTCAAAACAAACCTAGCTATTAGAAGGTAATCATTAACTAGTTAATACTCTCACATATATGCATATATATATATATATATTAGTTGCAGAGTGACGTACAATGCACTTTTTCTTAGTGACTAATATCCATAAAATATAAAAAATAATATATTTTCTTAAATAAAATTAATTAGTCAAGAGCAGAAAAATAAATTCTTACAAATATCATAATATTAACAAAACGTTATAGTAATATGAGTAATAAGAAAATGAAAAGATTTTGAATATTCTAGAAATAGTTTTTTTTAGCAAATTATATGAATTGTAGAATTCAACCGTACTACTCAATAACTTAGGGAGCACAAAAAAAATCATTTTATCTAAATGATTTTAGTTAATTAAGAATATTATGAGATTTAAATTATATTAAAAACTCTAATTATTTATATGATTTTATTCTCTTAAAAATATTTAACAAAACTCTATCATTTATTTAATGATAAAAGATTAGTATTTTATAAATTAAAGTTGAATTTATATTTTAATTATCTATTTTAATTTAGTTTATTTTTAATGTGTTTAACCTCCACTGTTGAATCAATTCTGAAGATTCAAGATGAAGAGTTTGAGATTTAAAATCTCAAACCCTAACTTTTCCCCTCATTTTTTCCTATTCCCTCTCTCTCCTCCCTCCCTCCAGCCGCACGCCCCTCTCCCTCTCAATCTCTCTTCTCCTCGGCTCCTCTCAGCACCACCGGCCGCCGCTACCGCGCCACCACCAAGCCCAGTCATCGCCAACCTTCCATGCCGATCTCGTCTCCACAGACCTCTGTCTCTCCCTCCGCAACAGGCCGAAGCCCGTAGCCCTCTCCCTTCTGCTATATGCATGGGTTTCTCCTCGTAGCGCCGTCGTTAGCCACCCTTACGGCACTACACCACTACCAGTAGTCCGCCGATCTCGTCCCCACAGACCTCTCTCTCTCTCCCCCGCAATAGGCCAAAGCCTGTAGCTGTCTCTCTTCCTTTACACGCATGGGTTTCTCCCTGTAGCACCATCGTTAGCTACCCCTACGGCACCGCACCACCACCACCAGCCTCGTCCTTCGCCTACAACCCCTCCACTTCCTCCTTTCCTCCAACTGACAACCCCTGATTTGTGATTTGTGTGGAAACTTGTGTGGTGATTTTGTGATTTGTGTGATGATTTTGTGGTAATTTGTGTGTTGATTTTGTGGTGATTTTACTGTGATTTTATAGTGATTTTGATGTGAGGATGTAGAGAGGGACGCGGATGCAAAGATGGACGTAAAGGGGAGAAGAAAAGCTAAAAAAAATTTACTGTTTATTACTGTTCACGTATAACTGTTTATTACTGTTCACGTTTATAGCTTTTTTAAGTATAAGGGGGATATATACACATATACCAACATTTTGTGTATGTACATTTTGTGAAGGTTCTAAAAGTTTAAAGACTATCGAATGTTGATTTGGTTAAATTCTTAATATTAATAGAATATTACCGTCATCGATAAAATCATTTTGTTCACAAATAATGGCTCGAGATTTTTTTCAACACGAATCCATTCATATTTTCGGCAACAATATTTTTATATTTTATAGTTTTAATATACAAAAACTCTAAAGAAATAATATTTATGATATATAATTTTCTAACTCAATTATTTTTTATAATTCGGATGAAAGTAAAGATTACAAACCATATGATATATCTTTATCTCTTCGAATGATGAAAAACGTTTCAATTAAAATTTTATAAAATTATTACACGCCATCAATTTATTCCCCTGCTGCGAGATTCCTACCAGACATTATTAAGCAATGGAAAGTGCTCTCTCATCTCATAATCATCAATTATTAGTGGGGCGGGCCCATTCCAGCTAATTTCCACGAGGATAGCCGATATTGTGGGAGAAATCTTACACTTTCGACCTAACTCATCATGAAAAATCATCAAACATAATTAATTAATTACTTTGTTACAAATATAAACATATCTAGTAAAAATTAACACATAAAATTGATATTATTTCATATAATACTATTAGATTTATCTTATTATAAAAATAATTTTATAATCTAATTTATCACATCAAAGTCACGTCAATATGTAGATTTACAATTGTGACTAAAGTATTTCTCATTATTTAACTAAAATTTGTATAGAAAATTTTAATCATCTTTACGTCAATCTCTCACATAATACAATTTGCTTGTTGTTATTATTCTTATTATTATATATTTAATCCATTTATGGATGCTGATAAGAGGTACACTTATTTGTTTTTTTTTTTAAATATGTGTTCTTATGTAAGTGTATATTTATTGGGTACTTTACCTTACGAAGGCATGACACCTCTATGATTATGGGATGCCATTAGGTACAAAGGTAATTGGCTTATGGATGGAGAAAAGAGTGTCCTAAAAAAGGACCAAATGCCTTCTTTTCTCATTATTCCTAAGATCAAATCATTAGTGGCCATCCCACTAAACCTTTATGGATAAGAGTTTTTAAGTAGTTTTTTTGTGAGTGGGTGGTTGACGGAAAGGCATAATCGATTAACCCAAAAAGAAGACATAACACTTTCCATTCATCACTGAAATTGAGTTAATTGCAACTTGTGATTCCAATTCAGCTACTTTGTGACCTTTTTCCTCCTCAAAATTCGGTTTTTCCCCCTTTGTGAAACGTGATGATGAGAAGAAAGATTGCCTTCAAGTTTTCACTTTCTTTTGCTGTTAATTTAGTAAAAAAATAATGATTAATTTAGTCATTTTATTCATCAATTTAAGGCTCGTTTGTTTTTATAGATGAAATGAGATGAGTTGAGATTAAAGTTAAAAATTAAATAAAATATTATTATAATATATTCCTTTAATATTACTTTTATTTTCAAATTTGAAAATATTAAATTGTTTATTTTATTTTATATATAAATTTAAAAAAATTATAATTATTAGATAAGATAAATTGAAAAGAATTCTAAAAATAAGATGAATTAATCAGTTTGAAAATAACATTTTATTCGTACGTCAAGGCCTGCATAATGGCATCTTCTTTGGACATGTGCAAAGGCATGCATTGAGCCGAATAATGTGGTTGGCTGATATTTTTCGTTTTCACACCGCCCTGTCGATGATATGAAGTATTTACGTATACAACCGCACGTGTCACGATCCAAAAGCTTAATCAATTGCCATGTAATATTTAAGAAGTGATTGAAATCTTGGATGCACATTATAGCATATGAATTCAAAGTAACAAGCAACCTAATGACATTGGCTGGCTCATCCGGACACTGACCTGTAAAGTTTAATGGCATTAGTGGCTTGTTTGGAAGACTTTAGTCCACTCAATGAGCTCCATCCATTTCTGTAGCTGGGTGCGATTCTCCATGGACGACTAAACAAATGCCATTTTTCTGCGCTTTGTCAAAAGTTCTTGACCTCCGAATATTAGATTCTAGATTTTGTCTATCTTTAAGGCTTCGTTTGTTTTCAGGAAACATTTCATCTCATTTTATCTCATTTTATCATTATAATTTTTTTAAATTCTCATACAAAATAAAATAAAAAATTCAACTTTTTCAAATTTCAAAACAAAAATAATATTAAAAAATATATTCTAACAATATTTTATTTAATTTTTTAACTTTAATCTCATCTTATCTCATCTTTAAAAACAAACGAGTCCCAATCTCTCTATTCGAAAAATATTTTATCTCATTATTATAATTTTTTTAAAATTTTTATATAAAATATAATAAATAATTTAACTTTTCAAATTATAAAATAATAATAATATTTTTTTCAACTTTCATCTTTCATCTAAAACTATTTCATTTCATTTTTGAGACTGTATTTAAATGTTGAACTGAATTGAGTTGAGTTAAATTAAAATGATAAAATATTGTTAAAATATTATTTTTAATATTATTATTATTTTGAGATTTGATAAAGTTAAATTGTTTATTATATTTTGTATTGAAATTTGAAAAAATTATAATGATGAATTAAGATGAATTGAGAGATCAAACGAAGCTTAAACAGCCCTTAACCCAGTATTTTTCTATGGATGAGTCATGACTAGCCCATCTTTGTCTTGACCTGCAATGTCTAAGCTCATATTCATTTCCGTATTGCATTTCAGAAACAGAAATAGGCAAACATCTATACTCTCTGAATAGCCTGAAAATCCACCTCACTCTCACAAAGACACCGCGAGAGGATGAAGATTATGGCTTTCAGGTTTCTACATATGGTTCTTGTGCTCGTAATCTTTGCTTGCGTATACGCCGCGGCAGAAGAGCAAAGCCGGAAAACAAAACAGACTTACATAGTTCAGGTGGACAAGACCAGCATGCCAGCGAGTTTCAATGATCATTCTCAGTGGTATGCAGCATCTTTAAAATCAGTATCGGACTCGGCGGAGATGCTTTACACTTACAAAAACGCAATACATGGCTTCTCCACAGAGCTAACCGTCGAGGAAGCCGAGTCACTTGAACAGCAATCGGGAATCCTCAGTGTCCAGCCTGAAGTGAGATACGAGCTGCACACAACTCGGACGCCTGAGTTCCTCGGATTAGAGAATACCGAGGCTCTCTTTCCCACGTCCAACCAGGTGAGCGACGTGATTGTTGGGGTGTTCGACACAGGTGTATGGCCTGAGCTTAAGAGCTTTGACGACACGGGGATGGGGCCTGTACCGAGTGGCTGGAAAGGTGGATGTGAGGTTGGGACCAACTTTTTGTCATCGAGCTGCAACCGCAAACTTATTGGCGCAAAGTTTTTCTCGAAAGGGTATGAACTTGCACTTGGATCAATTGACCCAAAGACGGAATCAAAATCACCTAGGGATGATGATGGCCATGGAACTCACACCTCAACCACAGCAGCTGGATCGGCCGTTGCAGGAGCTAACCTCTTTGGCTATGCTTCTGGGATAGCTCGTGGTATGGCCACACGGGCCCGAATCGCCGCATACAAGGTGTGCTGGCTTGGTGGGTGTTTCAGCTCCGACATCGTGGCAGCAATGGACAAAGCCATCGAAGACGGAGTCCATGTAATATCCATGTCTATTGGGGGAGGGGTATCCGAGTACTACAATGACATTATTGCCACTGCAGCTTTCAACGCAACAGCCCAGGGTATCATTGTATCGTGCTCGGCAGGAAATAGTGGACCTGGTCCCGGAAGTCTAACCAATGTAGCGCCATGGATAACCACCGTGGGTGCCGGAACTTTGGACCGTGATTTTCCCGCAGTTGTTAACCTTGGAAACAGAAGGAGTTACACTGGTGTATCACTCTATAACGGGAAACCGTTACCTGATTCACAAGTACCACTTGTTTATGCCAGCAATGTAAGCACCGAGTCATACGGTCATCTGTGCATGAGTGACACTCTAATTCCAGAAAAAGTTGCTGGGAAAGTTGTAGTATGTGATAGAGGATCAAATCCAAGAGTGCAAAAGGGTATGGAAGTTAGAAATGCTGGTGGCGTGGGGATGATATTAGCTAACACAGATTCTTATGGGGAGGAGCTAGTTGCAGATGCGCATCTTTTGCCTACAGCAGCTGTAGGTCAGAAAGCCGGTGACGCCATAAAGAAATATATCCTCTCGAGTCATGATCCCACAGCTACAATTGGAAAAGTAGAGACAAACTTAGGAGTTCAACCATCACCGGTGGTTGCAGCATTCAGTTCTAGAGGTCCAAACCCGCTCACTCCAGGAATACTCAAGCCGGATCTTATAGCGCCAGGAGTCAATATCCTAGCTGGGTGGACAGGTAAAGCCGGACCAACAGGGCTGGAAAATGATACCAGGCATGTAAGCTTCAATATCATTTCTGGTACATCCATGTCGTGCCCGCATGTTAGCGGGTTAGCAGCCCTCCTCAAGGCTTCTCACCCTGAATGGAGCCCCGCAGCCATTAGGTCTGCCCTCATGACCACAGCTTACACTGCATACAAAAATGGGGAAACCATAATAGATGTTGCTTCTGGAATAGCCTCAACACCTTTCGACTTCGGTGCCGGACATGTGAATCCAGTTGCCGCTCTTGATCCTGGCCTAGTATACGATGCCACGGTAGATGACTACCTAAGATTCCTATGCGCCTTAAAATATAGTTCAGATCAGATTAAGAAAGCTACAAACAGAGACTTCACCTGTGATTCAAGCAAGAACTACAGCACGGGAGATCTTAATTACCCATCTTTTGCTGTTCCATTGACGACAGCTTCAGGCAAAGGGGGTGGCCTTGGCGTGTCAAGCACAGTTAAATACACTAGGACACTGAGTAATGTGGGCACACCGGCTACATATAAGGTGGTTGTGTCACCATCAAAGGTTCCCTCTGTGAAGATTGTGGTTGAGCCAGAATCACTGGCGTTCAATGGTGCCTATGAGAAGAAGAGTTACACGGTGACGTTCATTGCCACTTCAATGCCATCTGGTTCGACCAGCTTCGCTCATTTGGAATGGTCGGATGGGACACACTTTGTTCGTAGTCCCGTTGCTTTCACCTGGACATGATAGTCTCAGGATATGAAGTGCCAACAGGGTCAGATGCTCTCTATAAGCATAATGAATTGGTTTCTCTATTAGATGCTCTCTATCTGTATAAGGAAATCTGGGGAAAATAATTGTACAGAATACTGCAAGGTAGTATTGCCCTTATGGATTTAAAATTAAATCTAGATGTCTTAATATTCACAAAACTTGCTCATCATCTATCATGGCTCATATAATCCAAGAAAGAAAAACAGGGATTCGCTTCACAGCTTCTATGATTTCAACTTCCCAGTGCAAAGTGCCAAAGTTATTGTTGCGAACTGCTATTATGAACGGTAATCACAGGGATCATCTATTTTGCTCAAACTCATTGCCCTCTCAGAGTTTAAACAAAATCAATACAGATAACAGGATGCCATTAAAGCCTCAAACTGATTTTTGGTCGTCATGGATTTTGTAGGATAAGTAGTACCTGTCTTCTTTAACTGTATTGCCTAGAATTGATTGCATTTACCGACCTATTAAGGTATCATCTGCTTCGTTCCCCAAAATGAAAACCATGGGACTCCTTCCATTTCTGTGACTACAACTCTAAGCATGTATATTAAATATGCTAAAATTTTCTGCCTGTAATATTATCCTATCTACAACTACATAATATTTGCAATTTTTGTAATAGTTCCATTCTCATATTGAAGTAGAAAACGAATGCCTATACATTTCTTTCATGAGCACAACGGAATGAAAGAGAAATTTGCATCATTCCGAATCTTTACTTTTATAATGGAATCCAGCAGTTTTAAGGAACATTGCAGTTAGGTTGTATATGTTATGCTCGTTAAAGAGACCAAGGGAGTTATGTGAACGTTATCATCTTGTTTGATATATTCTTTTTTCGGGTTTGTGAAAGTGGATATATAGAATTGAAAAGTCTTCTCGATAAAATTGTGATTTTTTTTTAGATTTTTCTGAAAGTTGTATTAGTTTTTCTTTTTTTATTTTCCACAGAAATTTAGGCAAATGGTTAGATGGTTTTTTAAGAGGTAAAAAATTATTTTGGTGTTTAAAAATGTTGAGATTGAAATTGAAAAAAAAAAAAAAACAATTTAGTGTTAATAGGCATTCATTCCTGTCAATAATTTTTCACATCTTTCAGAGTAAACATCCCAAGAAAGTTGCTTGAACTGCAAAGACCTACCATAATTAAACATTCATATTCGATGTAGAGGTCGTCTCCCGACGGTGACTATGAGGTACGACTGAAAGTATCAATTATGTTTCCACTACAGCTTCAGATCTCTAACATACTAGAACCATTGTTTAAAGTTTCATTGCCAATTTTAGTTTAAAAAAAAAAAAAAAAAAGAGAGAGAGAGAGAGAGAAAGGAAAGAAAAGAAAAGAAAAGTTCCATTGCCAACACAGGCTCAAATCAGTGAAAATAAGAGGCAATATATGGTCTGATATGAAGAAAATTTTATCATGATTATCTGTTACGGGATCCTAACCCTACAAACTAAAAAACCACACGATAATGCAAGCATTAAACGATAATGACTTGCAACTTGTTATCAGCACTTCCCCAAATATCTTTAAAAAAACAAAATAAGAATCACTCAGAATCTTGTATTGACTGGCAAACAGGAAGATAATATGTATCGAGTTGCCAATATTTTTGTTTCACACCTTCCCAAACTTCTTCTCCTAAGCAATCTTTAACAGGCAACGGAATTAACTGCGTGGAGTAGCCCGAATTCTCCAGTTCCAAAGAAACTAAATGACAGTAGACAACATGGAAGAATGCATTACCTCCGCAAAGGCCATTGAAGAATGAGTAGATTCCCCCAGGCTTCAACAACACAGGAAGATGTTGGTGGAACTCTCTCAGGTCTTCATAATACTCTCCGTAAGTATCAAAGAAAATACCTGAAAGCCAGCATATCAAAGAGCTACTATATCATATTATCAGCACAAGCTTATGCACCAGCTAAAAAAAACAGATTTTCAGATTGCTATTACAGATTGGAAAGTAGGTGGAATTAATCTGCTCAAATGCAAGACATGAATAACTGTATCAGTTCGTGCAAGATTTTCATGCCCTAGTTGGAATAATCTTAGATACATTGAAGTATGCTCCATAACAACCCCCCCCCCCCCCCCCCCCCCCCCCCCCCCCCCCCCCCCCCCCTCATACACTGCCCAACACTAGATCAAACGGCTCTCTTCAATATTATCTCCTCTCGCAACACCTCCACTTTAATCCCATATTCAGTATTACACATGGCACATAAACATTTATAAATTTGCTCTTCAAGAATGAATGTTAGGCTGGACAATTTTTACAGAATGTAGATTTGGGCATAGATAAACGTTAATTGAAAAAATTGTTACCTGTTACAGAAAGCCAATAATAAATTGGTATAAGGAAATAGTATAACTTAAACAATTCACTGAATTTTTGGGAACCTCTGAGCTGGCGGAGATACAAATGTATGCTGGCTATACAGTTTAATCATGGCTGTCAGGCTATAAGAAACACTACCATCCCACTTTCTCATGTATATTTTAATTGTAGGAGTTACTAGAGAGAACATTTGAGTTAGCCGTCATATAATGGAATTACACATATGGTTCTAACATAAAATGCATAGATATACAGAAGTAGCTGTGTGTGTGTACTTACACATGGGTGTAAAATAAAACATAAAGATGTCAAGTTTAATTTGATTATAGAAAAAAGCATGGAGTTACCATCATAAGATTCAAGTTGAGGAAGAACATCTTGCCAACGGCCAAATATTATCTTTACATTATCCTTCTCATCCCAGCCAGTACGAAGCATTCGTTCATAAACTTCTGGGTGAGCCTCAATAATAGTGTGCTTGACAGGCGCATATTGCTGAATGGCAGTATCCACAAGACCCATTCCGAATCCAATGTTCAGAATGTTGCCACCTCCTGAGCAAACTGCTTTGGCATGAGCCTCCATTAAAGGTTTCTCCCAAGCCATCATGACAGCCTTACTGTCAGAGTCCATCAGCTTATCCTCACTAAAAATAACCCTATCTTCCAAGTAATCTACATCAAGATTACCATTTTTATTTTCTGTTCTTGCAATTGTTCCGAGGACCAATTCAGCCTGGATCCCTGTTCATATACAGAGTTATATGCATATCAATATACCTTTTATGAGTATATGCATATAAATACACACACCCACGAATGTAATTAGATTCTCGCACCCAGGAAATCAGGTACCCTCCATCCAATTCCTTGAGCTCATTAGCTCCATATACAGACCCAATTAAAGAGATTAAACCCATTTTTGGTTAAAACAAAGGATATCCATTGTTCAAAGAAGTAAGAATATTAGCTTCATGAGGAGTTACGGTCACCAAAATCCATTTGAAATTTTGAATATGCACACGGACCTAGTAATCAAGGGTACATACAACAAGAATGAAGAATGCACATCACGAACTGCCTTTATTTCACAGTAACGTTTTATAATCCTCGCTTGTTAGTTGTTAGTGACTAACCTATGGTATCAGCTACAAGAGATTTTAGTGAACCATTTCTCGACGCCTTCAGAAAACAGCAATTGGATTGGGACACCATACATCCATCTATGGCATTTAAAGTTGTCGTATCTCGACATTATCCGGAAAATTAAGTAAAAAAAAAAAGGGAGAAACGCAGAACAGAGACGAATGAAGAGGGAGTGACATTGAAGCACGCAACAAGCAAGCAAAGCACCTTACCGGCATTGAGGAGTGTATCAAAAGCTTCCTGGTGGCCAGCTTCCATAGCAAAATCGCCAGCGGAGAGATTGGAGGGGGAGAGAGCATTCCAGGGCGCGCCGGCTTCGAGAAGGATCTTGACAGCGTGGGCGTGGCCGTGCTTGGATGCATGCATGAGCGGAGTGAGGCCGTGCCCGTCGAAATAAGACACGTCCGCTCCGGACTCGATCAGACCTCTCAGTTCGTTCGGGTCGGCGCCACTCTTCGCCGCCTCGCATAGTTGCTCACCTAATTGGTCCATGTCTTGCGCGATTGAGTATGAAACCCTTGCTCGGACCTCCAGAATCCCAGTCCCAGATACAAAAAAATCTAAAGGTTACGTTAATTGAACTTTCCTCCACTGAAGTTTTGTATTATTGACGTTTTCCCCTGAGGTTTCTAAAATTAAACTTTCTTTCATGTATATTTTTTTCCCCTTTTCGGCCAATTTGATCAGTGTCAAATTCATTGATATTTCAATTGTCAATCTTTTATCATTTTCTACGTTACAATATATAAATGATTTTTTGCAAATTTAATACCGCCTCATTGGATGAATATCATCACATATTTATTCATAATTTTATTGATCAACTTCTCAAAATGTAGGATCTTATGTCAATTTTATCTTATATTTGAATTATAATATGAACATCGAAATCACGTGTGAAACATTATATTAAACCGAATAAAACAAGATTAAAAAAAAACTTTCAATTGCAACTTTGAAGTGTGATCTTGGTTTAAATTGTGAATCATATAATGATTATCACCAACTTCTTATTTTTCCTTATTGATAAGGTATTATTAATACAAGATAGCAAGGTAGCGACATTGTCTAGCGATTCATCCATATCATGCAACGGAGGCTCTTCCCTGCTTGGAGCAATTCGAAGGCTTTGTTAATTTCTTGGAAGCTCAACTCATGTGTTATGAACTCGTCCAAACTAAGCTCCTGCAACACAAACACACACTAATTATAGTACCTCGATGATCATGCGTATTCAACATCGACACTACAACATTTTGTTTTGGATTTAAAAAAAAAAAAGATCACTTTCGTCACAAAAAGTATGAAATAAGCGAGATTATAATGTCGCCTTAATAATAATCACCTTATCAAGGTATTTCTTGATTAGGAGAGGAATGTCGGATTTGGGTTTGAGACCTCCAAAGAATGAGCCGATGACACTTTTGCCTCTCAGAAGCTCGTAGGGACTGATAGTCAACGGCGAGCCATGCATCTCCACACCAATTATCACCGTCTTTCCCCAACCCTGACCTCAGAAAACCAACCACCGAATCAACAACATTCTTTAAACACTCTTTAAGACAAAAAGGACTCGAAATTGAAACGAACCAAACCATATTGCATGCATGCATAAATTAAGGCGAGGAGAGGAAGAGACAGAGAACCTCTCGGCTGCTTTTAAAAGCGTCTTGCATTATTGATGCCAACCCGATACACTCAAAGCAATAGTCAGCACCCCCATCAGTCATCTCCTTGATTACCTGTTCATCGGTTTCACCAGATTACAAACTCAGAGAGCACAGTCCGGCAAAATAAACTTGATGGGTTTCATTATGTTTTTTTAATTCAAAAAAATAATTATATTTTATTTAAAATAATCATTTCAATACTCTGACCTCGCTGACTGGCTTTTCTGCAGTACAGGTTGCAGGGTTGACAAAATCAGTGACTCCAAATTTCTTTCCTGCATAGTTTAATTAAAATGAGATGGCAACCCCTGTTGTTGCATGACATTTAAAAGAGAAAAATCCTTCGACCCATAAAAGGAAAGAGAGATCCTCAAGTTAATAGACAGTTACCTATCTCGAATTTTTCAGGATTCAAGTCCACACCTATAATCTTCGAAGCTCCACGAAGTCTTGCTCCCACCGCAACCTGGTATCAATTTGTGCTTCTAAAATTCATCAAAATTTCCAATGATTTCTTGTGAGGTAGTAATTAGTTTTACTTCCATTACTTTGGCACCAATAAATAAGTGAATGATTTTGACTATTTGTGTTATGTCATTTTAACTTCTTGAGTCTACTTGATTTCGAGAGCATTTTGAACAATGCTACTTTTTTTTTTTTTTTTTTTTTTACAAACAATGCTACTTTTATTTTAGGTTATTTTGTTATTTTTAGTCAAGCGTATAAAATTTTAAAATATGTTACATCAATTAAAGACAATAAGAGTCCTTTCGGATACTAAAATATTCTCAAATATTTTTTTCCAAATATCACTAAAAAACAAAGCATTTTCAATTTTAAAATTTTAAACTTTATCATCTAATTATTACAACTTTTTCAAACTCCAAACACAAAAAATAATACAATTTTTTCAAATTTAAAAAAAAAATAATTTTTAAATAAATTTTTAATTTTATAACATTTTTATTTAATTTTTTCTCTCACATTTAACAAAACCTAATAAAACATCTGAAATCAAATTATTTTATTACTATTTACATATATTCTAAGATGAAAAGTTCTACTTATCATCTCACACACTACCTATTTTAATTTTCTTTTTTCTTTTTTTTCATAATAAGTATGTAATATATGAATGATAAGTAGAACAATTCAATTAACTTAAAAGGCGTGTGGTGTGAGATAATGAGTAGGATCCATCTTTCTAAGATATTCCTTGTTTTCAAATGGGTCCTAAAATTTAAGAGGTGAAACAATGTTTTTCTTAATTACTTTGTTTGATTTTATTGGGACATTACTAAATGGACACTATAATTTAAGCCCATTAGGCCAGCAATGGACTTGAAACAAGGCCCACTCTGCCTTGCTGATCATTGTGTTCAATTTACATACCGCAAGTCCAACAGCACCGAGCCCAAAGATAGCCACTGTGGATCCTTCTTCAACCGCTGCCACTTTCCACGCTGATCCCACCCCTGCACATTGCAATCTCCATTCACATTTCCACAACTGACCACTTGAATTAGTGGGACTTTAGCACTAAGGGCAGAGCGCATGTCCCCAAAAATATCAAAAATGATCCCAACATGAGTGGACTACATCCTATTCTACTCCATTTTTCAACTGCTTACTTTCCAATTCAATATGTATAATTAACAGAAAATAATTTTTTATTGGTTAGGTTTGAGTAGAAGAACATCTTTAATATTCTTTGAATAGTAATATTAAATAATAATAAATAGTAGTGAATATTCTCAGTCGAACAAGAACAGACCTAAGTTATCCGAATACTTCGGCAAAAATGATTAAAGGAAAAATGAAAGGAAGTGGGGGAAAAAATCTGGAGAAAGGAGAGAGAGATTTCCACAGACTAACCGGTTGAGACGCCGCAGCTAAGCAAGCAGGCTTTATCAACAGGAATGTCGGGCGTAATTTTCACGGCATGGGTTTCATCAACCACGGTATACTCGGAGAAGCTGGAAACCCCAACGAAATGGTGCAACACTTCTCCCTTGAGATCCTTAAATCTGCTAGTTCTGTCCCTGGGCATGTCGGTGGAGATGTTTTTCCCAAAGACCGAGCAGGCGTTGCTCTTCTCCGACATGCAATCCCTGCATTTCCTGCAGTTTGGTTGGAACACGGGCAACACTATATCCCCCTTTATCAGCTCTTCTACATGCTCTCCCACGCTTTCAACGACACTATTACCCAAGACAAGCATGACCAAATCAAAAGCCAAAACTAACCAGAAAAATAAACAAACCCAGAACGATGATAGTAATTAATGAGCTGAACAGGAGAATTGAGAATATTAACTGAAGAGTCAAATTACCCGACAGCTTCGTGCCCAAAAATTCTTGGAAAAACTCCAATGGGTGCCTAGAGGGGATAGCGCAGTTGAGTTGATTCCGTATAAAACTTTTGAAGGTTTTTACTTTGGAAGATTAAATAGGAACCTGGATTTTTTTTTTTCTTTTTTCTTTTCTTTGATTGGAGAGCTTACCTTCATTTTCCAAAAGGTAAGATCACGGTGACAGAGAGATGTGCAGATAATTTTGATCCGAACCTCCCAAGCTTTTGGTGGGTCAACTTCAATTTCCTCGATCATGAGTGGCTCCCCCGGCTTTCTACAAACTGCAGCTGTTTTTGAATTACAAACAAAGAAACACGATTCTGTTAATAAGAGATCCAAACAGCCCAAAATAGATAGATATATATATATCTTTATAATACAGAAAAACTAAGTAATAGATTTTAGAGAATGAGAGAGATCAAGGGAAAGAACCTTTGCATCTGATTACTTTTCCTGCCGTTTCTGGGGTGCAGTGGCTTTCCATGGCAATGAATGAATTAACCACTTCTTTTTGGGAAAGCTTATAACTTTGCCGATCTTCTTCCTGACTTTCTTTCAATTTATGGAGGTAAAAGTTTCTCTCTCTTCTCACAAATAAGGCCCTCCTTTAGAACTGCCCCAAATAAAAAACATAAGATCTCCATCATATTGTTTCTTACGAGTCTAGGACTTAAGTTTTTGACAAATAAATTTAGTTATTTGAATTATATTTTATACGCATTCCTAATATTTTTTTCGTTTCTGCAGGCCATTTTTTTCTTCGAGCGGCATTTTAATTTAGACGCCCATAGAGATGCCCTTCGAGACAGTCCGTCTGCAAGCGACAAACTCGCGGACGGCGTGTTTTATAAAATTAATGATTATTTTTAATAAATACTTTAGCCAATTTCATCAAAATAAATTAAGTTTAAAATTATTTTTAGTGTAAAGTAAATTTAAGATTGTTATTTATTTATAAATTTATTTTTATAAAATTTATTTAAAAATATTAGGAGTGTAACTAGTATGGCTTTGTACATTTTTTAGAACCGAACAGTATATACTGATTTTAAAAATTTAAGAATTAATATCGAATTGATTTAAAATCGAAACTTCTAATTTTTCTTATTTCAGTTTGGTCTAGTTTGATTTTTTCAATTTTACGAATTATCTATGTTAATAGTACTATGATGTTTATATAAACTAAACTATCAGTCTATTTATATTATAGTATAAATATATGATTTTATAATAATTAACACATACTTGTATAGTATTGAATTTAATTATAGTCTATATATTATATACTTGTATAAATATATTATATATGAATATATATGATTAAATGTGTAAAAATTTATTTACAAAAAGAATATATATATTATAATTTATTATGCCGAAAACTTGATATATATATATATCAAAAATAAGTTTATATTAATAATTTAATATTAATGTTTACGTTTAAAATTAAAATTAAAATTTTATGTTAAATTAATTTTATATAATAAGATTAAAATTTATATATTATATCAAATATTTTATTATAAATTATAAGGTTAATTTTATGTAATATCACATGTTATATTAATTTTATATTATAAGATTAGAAATTCATATTATATTAATTAAAAATTTAACATGCAACATATATAATATAATATAAAAAATTATAAATATATATATATATATAGCGATTCATTTAAATAACTTTTATAATATAACGCTCAAGTCGGTTTCCATCTTTTTGGTATAGCATGTGATTCAGTTAAATGATTTTATTTTTTATTTTTTTTACACCCCAAAAATTATTGTATAAAAAAAAGTTTTATTTTCGACACAAGTACGTGTACAATAAAGTTGGCCTTGTCCGTTTGACTCAGCTACTCACTGGTGTCCTTGTCTCGGTGCCTCCTTACATCCAATCTCTCTTATGGGTAATGTTAAATATAAATTTTAAATAGATAAATTTTATATAAATTTTTTATAAAATAATAAATCTCACTTATAAATTATAATTTTTTTTATATTTTTTTAAAATAAGATCTATATTTTTATAAAAATTTATATAAAATTTATCTATTTAAAACTTGTATAAATCATTTCTCATCTAATAGAGCAAATAATCTAGCCAAGCTAAACCCGTATCTTTGTTACTTTTCTAAAGTGGACAAATTGTGAAAGGAGCAATAATAGCCATACCCATTCATGTATATTTTTTCTACAACTTTTTAATAAAATAATATTTTTTAAAAATTTTAAAGACATCAAATCAAAATCAAAATTAAAATAAATATTTTTTAAAAAATATTATTTTATTAAAAAGTTGTAAAAAAAATTGTAGAGTATAAGTATATCATTTCTCTCTGTGAAGAGCAGAGTTCACGTTCACACAAAACAAACAAAATCATTGAATGCATAGGTGCCCCGATATCAGTATGTCACGCTAATCTCTTTAACTCGAGTTAGCCAATGAGATGATGTCACGAAAATTTAATAAAATATTATTAAAAAAATATATTTTTAATATTATTTTTAATTATAAATTTAAAAAAATTATAATAATAGGACGAGATATATACCTAAATCCATGTAGGCACATCATAAGCTGTCGAAGAGATGATGCCAGATTCCATTTCATCCAATATCCAATCATATACATCTTTGATCCTTCGATAAATCTTTTAAGATAAAATTAATATTTATTATCTAGAATAATTAATATTTTTATGTCACTCTAATAATTCACTCTATTTTTTAATATTAAATAGTTAAAACTGTACAGCATCATTTATTTTAATTTTTATATTTTAAGGAGGGGGTAAGTTAAATGATTTTTGAGTCTTTTAATTTTTATTTTAAAAAATACTACAGTTATAAAGAGATTTTATAAAAATAATTTGATAAATTGACGTATTTTTATATAAGAGATTAAATTTATTCTAAAAAAAATAATTTTATAATTTAATATATGTTACATCAATTCGTTCATTTATTTTTATAAAATTTCTTTAATTTTTCGTAAGGCCCAAAGTTCATGTGGTACATGTTTGGAGGTAGCATCCGCACGATACATACGTCCGTTCCATTTTTGTCCATAAGCCTAACAAATTACAAGCAGCGGCCCGATTCAAATTACGGGCTGCTTTGTCAGGTCACACACTCGGTCTGATTCTCGATTTCAAAACCATTAAACAATCATAGATGCAAATGATACAAACAAAGAGTTGGACGTCACGTTTTTTATAAGTTGGACCGCAATAAATACAGGAAAATTTGGTACTGAAAAAATCGCACAATACGTAAGAAGGAGAGAAATAGTCATTTTCAACATACTGATCGACTTGGACCTTGATCGGAGTTATTGGAAGCTCCCGATAGTATTCCAATGCTGCTATACAATATTGATGTGCAAATTCATGATGGTAAATGAAAAATAAGTATAGATAAAATAATAGGAATGAACACATATTTGTATAGTTTGCCATGTTGCTTACGTCTACAGGCATTTGAGAAGAAAAAATTCACTATAATATACTTGTTTACAATTTCTCATTGCCTCTCATTCCTCACTGCACAAAGAAATCTAAAACTCTTTCCGCTAGAGAAGATGTCTTCCTCGAGATGTTGAAGAAGAAGAAGAAGATCTGATCATATCCCTTTTGGTCATCTAGTCCCTTACTTTCAACTCGCTCTCATTGCACGTGCCTGTCTACCATGACGTGATCGGTCTCTTTGCGTTTCTGTCAGCAAAGGTGAGGCCTAACCCTTGACGTGTCTAAGCGTCCATTCTTTTCCAACTCTTTCCTAACACATTTCTCTTACTCTTTTGCCCTAACCTTCATTTGTCTCCCGCTACTCTCCTATGTCTCTCACTTCCCTCCTCTCTATTTTGTCTTCTAACGTGCCTTGGTGGGCTGGATCTAGCCTTCAGCAGACTAGATATTTTATCCTCCACAATATCATTCCTCATTTTGCATTCCATCATTTTTATTCATACCAATTAATCTTAACCGACTTTTATTTAAATAATTAATTTATTAAAATAATGGGAATGATTAAAGTTAAGACGGAGAATAGTATTACGTATAAAAGAAAGCTTATATCATCCAACGTAAAGATTATTTGGACTATGGAGACAAGAGACTGCATTACGATCAGTGAAGTTTTGCTCAAGGAAAAGACCGATACATGCTAACTATTTTCAGTTTTGTTAATTACACGGATCAAGTTTTAGCTTAATTAAGACTCGTACAAGGCATTGAGGGCAAGCTGATCAATCAACCTCATTCTTCCATGCTTTCGTTTTTTATGCAAAAAAGAAAATACAAATTTATGCCTAAAAAAATTGATGAATCTGGTACCAAATTAGATCTTTAGAGTATTAGTATTGGATTCATCATTTTCATCTTTAAAATTTGATGAAAAGTACATATTTTTCATAAATAAAAAACATCTCTATCCATAACCCCATATTGGATTAGCTATTAGATTCATCAAAATAATAATATAATATTATTTTGTTAATAATAATATTTTTAATCTATTTTTTTTCATATTTTACAATTACACTAACTATATTTTAATTAATAATTTAATTTGATATTTAAATTATTATTTCTTAACTTAAATATATTGTGGCTCAAAATTATGAAACAATAATTTAAATAAATAAAATAATGGTTATAGAGTGTGAATAGTGAGTCTTCAAATTTGAAGATAAAGATAAATGTACTGTAGTTAAAAGGTTGACATTTGAGTATATGGTGAATCTACTATCAAGATTTTAAAGCTAAAATCATCACATTTTAAAGATTGGATTCATTTGATGAGTCCAATACTAATGCTCTAAATTCTTCAATTCCCAACCCTTCAACCACGACAAACCGAAATGCTTCTGGAAGGAGTTGGGTATGTGAATTGTAATCGAGACTAACGGTTGAATATACACACTACACATAAATATATAAAGAACTACGTTTTTTTTTTAATAAAAAAAAATTAATGCTGCCGTGTGCATTTCTCTTCCATAGAGAATAATTAAGCATTACATCAAAATACCATTCAACGATTGTCGTTGATCAACCCTTTTATATCCATGCTTTTATGGGTCATTTTGTAGTCCCCTCCATTCATCATGAGTAATTAAGTAATTAATTAATACCTTCTATTCACAGACTTTTTTACGTTTTAGAGATGCCCGCCCCACTCCCTCATGATAATTCTTTCACATTTCCTTTTTTTTTTTTTTTTTTTTCCTTTTCCCTGGCATTTAGTGGAATAATAGATGGTGTAATATAAAGCTAGCGGAAAGATGACCTCCACTTGAAAAATAAATAAATAAAAGAGTGATATGGCCCCTACGAATTGTTGACTAGAATAGTATCCTCATGGATGGACAGAGTGGTCAGGCAAATGTGAAAGACAACAGTCAGGAAATCCAGTCTTGCTAGAAGCAAAACTGCTACAGGTACCCGGGCTTGGAGACGAAAATCGGCTGGCACGTAGCAAATATGTTAAAAAACAAAAATAAAAACAAAATCAGACAAAAACCCGCCGAATCTGTGTCCAAGAAGAAAAATATCTAGCATCTCTCAAGAATTCCAGTCGAAGAGAAACTTTTTCTAAGAAAGAGTGCTGTCACTCAGGAAATGGCTTATATTAATTGGATTCAACTTGGAATTTGCTGGGATTTGATCTGGGAGTCTCCAAAACAGTGAGAACCTCCCAAATTATTATTAATTCAATTAGTATAAATCTGCAATGGTGATTTTATCAGTAAAATACCATTCTTCTAAGCTTAGTTTTTTTTTTTCCCACTAAATGAGTAAATGTTCTTCACTCTTCTTAGGGGAGCGAATTGTGAGTACTGAACAGTGGTCACTGGTCAGGCAAATGTGAAAGATAACAGTCTGGAAATCCAGTCTTGCTAGAAGTATGGCGTTGCGTTTAGAGGCTTGTATTCGTGATGGTCCAGGAAATTCATGTGCGGCATTAGTACGCTGTTCTTCACTCTTATTTCAACTCAATTATCCAAATTGGATGAGTTGAGAGAAATAAGCACAATAAATTATGCACAATCCTCCATACAGGAAGGGAGAAAATACGAACAAATTATAAACAAGGATTTGTGAGAGGATGAGAGATAAAAAGGAGGAGAAGGAAGAAGCCGCTTCTCTCCCATCGGATCAAAGAGAGGAAGATCGGATTCTAGCCATAAAGTTAAGTCAATCTGAGAACAGAAAGACAAAGGCATATGAGTAAAATATAAAAGTGGGTCCGACGTAAAAGAGATATGTCCATTCTTAAAAGAAAAAAAGTTGGTTCTGAACTATGACCAACGACAAGGAATTGACTCGGTCCCTCATTTTTGAAACCTCGGCCCGTGAGCCTCAAAGCAGAACTTAACACTGGTTGACGCAACCTAACTTAATAAAACTATCAAGAGTAGGGAGTATGGAACGCTATTAAGATTAAACAAGACAGCCTTGACACTTCACAGTCATAGATCAAGATATAATATATGCGTGCCTTCGTTTACGGGTCAGTTCCATTGTCTTCTTTTCAGCCTCAAAGCATAATAAGAGAGAAAAAGAGACGATAGAACCAAGGAGAGACATATTCCTCTTCCTCCCTTTACGTCTCTTTATATCAGTCTTCGGACCATGTCTCTTTAATGATTAATTCCCAGAATAAGAAGAAGATTTATCCCCACCGGTCACACACAATCAGACAGACACAGAGGCATAGCCGCTAAGTGTCTTTGCGTGTGATGGTATGATGGATAAAAGCTGTCAATCCACCACTATCACTGCCGCTACCACGTCTGCTACCACAAACAGCAGCGGTAGCAATAATAATACCAACAGAGACCAATACCTCAGACACCTCAACATGCTTTCCCACAAGATCTCTAAACCCAGCATCAAAAAATCCTCTACTGATCCCGCCAATCAAAGTCAAAGTCTTAATCAAAATCACCCTCAATCACAACCAGCCTCACAACAGCCACAGGTCCAGCAGCAGGTACAGGCACAGGCGCAGCAGCAACATCAGCCGCCGGTGTACAATATCAACAAGAACGACTTCAGGGACGTGGTCCAGAAGCTCACAGGCTCACCGGTACACAGGCGTTTCTCGACGCCGCAACCTATTCAAGCACCCAGGCCTCCCAGCTCCCGACTCCATCGTATTCGCCCTCCACCCCTTGCGCACGTTTGCAATCGGCCCCCTCCCCTGCTAGACAGCGGCGATCTCCGTGCACAGCAACCCATTATAAACCCAAATATCCCCATCACCGCCCCGACTTCCAGCTTTGGTCAATTTGGACAACCCATAACGCCGTTATCCCCTTTGCCGCCGTTCCCATCCGTCCACACGGTGGCCGAGTCGCCCGTCTCGGCCCACATGCGATACCTCCAAAACCCAGTCTCCACCGTCGATTCGAACCCTACGCAATTCTCGGGATTCTCGCCGCTAGCACCTCTAGTCTCGCCCCGCTGGAACAATTTAATTCCCCCGCCGCATCAGGGATTAACTCCTCCGCCATCGGCTACGATACCGTCACAGCCGCAGTTTCCGATGCCGACCTCACCGCTTCCATTCGGGTGTTTTAATTCGCCGAGGTCACCGTACCCCTTACTTTCCCCAGGCCTGCTGTTTTCGCCTTCGCCCGGTCAATTAGGGTTTCCACAGCTCCCGCTTTCGCCAACAGTACAGGTTGAGAGCCCCAGATGGAGGGCCGTCTGAGTTCCTTCTTCAGGTGAACCTTTCTGCAAGACGACGTCGATTCGCTCTTAGTGGTTTTATCATTGCCGATATGTAAACGATTGGGGGCGTCAGGAATATTTAATGAATAATTATTTACTATTTACTATTCCACAGATTCACATATATAAAAATAATAATAATAAAAATAAAAATAAAAATTTATCAGAATGTGAGGATAAATGTAACAATCCAAAAAACAGATTTAGATTGTAGAGTTGTTCTTTGCTTTTTGGGTACGAAATAAAAGGCAAGAGAAGTTGCAGAATCATGGTTTTTTTTTTTTTTTTAAATGGAAATAGTCTCATTTCATTAATGAACCAAAGTTATAATTGTGACTTATCAATATATGAAAAAATTTAGACTATAAACCAACTACGCATAAGATCTGGGACTTCTCTACACACAAATTTCTTTATAGTGGACATTGTCTTAACTTCTTAATAAACTCTCTCTTAACAAAGAAAGCGTTCTGTAGACAGAACTCTTCCTAGGGAGGAAGAGTACGAGACACTACTATGGACACTAAATCTAATAGTATATTTCTATTTTATTAAAAACTAAAATAACAACTACTACCTAACAACTACTAACTAACAACTAAACTACAAAACGACAAGCCTCGGTGTGACCCGGACGTTACGCCCACCGCAAGCATCGGCATCTCGAACCCTGACGGCACGAGCACCCAGCTCACACACGGACACAACAACCTCCACTATGCAGGTAGCACCTACGCGCGAGCACTGGTAGTACGATATCACCGACCATAACATCGCCCCCCACTCTCGAACAGCTCTTGCCCCATATTGCGTATGATCCAAAGGCACAACACTTCACTTGGGTCAACAAAAAAACAGAAGAACACAAAAACAAACGCAACAAAATACTGGAAGAGAACAACAAAGAAACAGAAAACCAAAGCGAATGAACAGTGCACGACGCGACGGCAGTGGCGCGTGCAGGGTCCTAGTCACTCGGGGAGGAAAAACCGACGGTCGATCTTGGAAGCCCCGGAGTCAAGGAGTCCAGAGAAACCGATCGTGGCATCGACAGAGGGCTCCGCGGTGGGGTGTGATGGGCATGCGTTTACGAGATTCGGAGCTTCGTCCTGCGCGTGCGGGCTACGCTCCACTTAGATGAACGCCATATTTGGTGGTCTTGAAGATCGGTGGCTGGCTTCATCCCGGTGGGGCGCGTGTAGGATAGCGACGGCTGCAAAGACCGGAACGGCGATCCTCCCTTCTTCGGCGTGAAAAACAAAAAAAACAAAACCAAAAAAAACACTACACAGAAAATACCAAGGACAGACGAAAAGGGGGGAGGGGAAGAAGAAAGAGGGGGGAAGAGCCGAAGCTCCCACCCCCTTTCGTTCGATCTGAATGTTGCCATTTCAAGTTAATTATTTTATGGGAAAATGACAGTCTTTGCCGATCAAGTTTTATGTATGTGCAGATTATTTTTTTAATGGCAATCTGTGTAACGTCTGCCACATCACACATACTATATTTAGAATTAATAATTAGATAGTTATTGTAGCAACAATATTGGTTGCCAAGCTCCCCAACGAGGTACTTTATAGTCTTCTTATTTTTTTAATGTAATTTTAGTTGTGGTCAGTCAGATACCTTTGTCTTATTGTTCTAGAAATTTGTGAATATCTCCTCGAAGACACGATTTTTTATCCTAGTTTGTTAGAGGGCTAATAGTAATGAGAATACCTTAGAGTCAATTGGGCTTATAAACGTTTAACAACAACCCGTCAATTTTGTGATGCCACGTATGAGGCACACCTATTCACTTGTGTGACCGAGATGTAAACGATGAAGAGTATGTATACGATACCCTCTCGTCTCCCTCTCGTGCTCCCCTCTCTTCTGTGTGTCCTAACCCAAAAAAAAAAAAAGAAATCAAAGCCCCTCTCAGCCCACCCCCTTTCTGTGACGGCCACCCCATCTCTCAATGGTGGTGGTGAAACAACCCACCTCTCTCGACCCCGCAAGCTCTCATCTTATTTCGCGATAGAACCCATCTCGTGACGATGGTGGTGAAACGACTCCATAATTTTGCAACAAAACAGTAAGTAATTTCTCTTATTTCTCTGATCTTCTTCTTTGATTTTCGTTGAGTGGAGCATGATTTTAGCTGCTGAGCATGATTTTCATTGAGTGGAGCAGTTTTGAGCATGATTTTGTTGAAGATTGAGGACTGAGGTGGGCGTTGGAATTGTGGGCATTGGAATGAGAGGTTGGCGACGACAAGAGATGGACTGAGGACTCAGGTAGGCGTTGGAACTGTGGGCGTAGTGTATACGTGAGCTACGAGACGAACTGAGTATCGAAATGCAGAAAATTGTGAAAGAGGGTTGTGTGAGGTTGTGATTCTCTGTGGGTGTACCTTGTCTCTATTATGTGTAATATCTGATGTGGCATATAATTAGTGGAGGGTTGTTTTTATACTAAAAGCAGTCGGATCAGCTAGAAGAGCCCCTCAATAGTAATACCCTTATCATGGCGTGGTACTGAGTTGTACCAAATTTCACATCTGAAAAATGAATTTTAACCATATTTTTCATGGAAGTATTTGATGCTCTATGACTAGAGTTTGATGAATATGTTTAACCCTAATAAGCATTATCATTAGTTTTTCTATATACAAATACAAAATCATAAGTTTTAGAAATTGTCTTTGTCATTCAAGAAAAATTTCAACATTAGATTATGCATCTTTGAGTCAAAATAATAATAATAAAATATTTATTATTATTATTAGTTTTTTTCCTAAAATTAATTATATATATTATAATTTAGGGGTGGGCAGCGGGGCCCTACACCCCGTTGCACCGCCCTGCCCCCACCCATGTGGCCCAGGGGTTCCGTTCTGCATATGCGGGGGGCGGGGGGCCCCGCCTGCACCAGAGGCCTCTAGCGGAGGCGAGGGACGGAAAGGGCTAAGCACCACTCCATTTTTCCCGACCCTACATAATATATAATATATTTATATTATATATATAAATAAAACACCCCATAAGTTAAACGACGTCGTTTTGTTCATGACAAACGGCACCATTTCATTTTACCTATTAAGTCCCCCTTTGGCCTATTCATCATTCTAGCTTTTCGAACTCTCTCTCAGACTCAGATTCTCTCGTGCTCTCTGTCTCTGTCTCTTGATCTCTTCTCTCTTTCTCTCTCTCTCTCTCTCTCTCACACACAAGCACAACATCTAAAAACTGAGACTCGTCATCGCTTTGTCTGTCGTTTGCTACGCCAAAGGTAAGACTCTTTACTCCAGACCTCGATTGGAACCTAGATTTTATTTTATTTTATTTTATTGAGTTTTGGATTGGAGATTGGGGAAGGATGGGTTAAATCAAAGATGAAAAATGTGAATGATTGAGAATTTGTGTGCTGTGGATTCTGATTTGTGTATGTGTTTGAAATTGAACGAATTTGTGTGGCGTGTGCACCATGTTTGATTTTTTTTTTTTTTGGTAGTTTGTAGGTTTTTGGATTTGGAACCCTAAATTAGTTTATGGTCCAAATCCGAAACCCTAAATAAATTGATTTAGGGGCTTCAATCGAAACCCTTAGATCAATTTGTCTTGTTTTTTCATGTGTGATGTATTATTATAATTTTTTTTTATGTCTTATGTTGCCTAATTTTCTAATTTTTTTATTGTGTTGGGGAATCAAGAATTATTCTCAAAGGGATTTCAGTGATAGCTTTCATACTCTTACCAGTACCCCAGTCCCAGAACCTAACCCTACTCCAACCCCTGGGAGTACAACTTGTCCCGCCCCCAAGCCCACACAGGGCAAGAAACATGTTTCCGTAGTCTAGTCTCACTTTACCAAACTAGAGGGTGGTGAACCCAATAACCCTGAAACTAAATGTAATCACTGTGAAAAAATATATGGATATCACTATAAGAAATGTGGTACATCCTAGTTAAAGGTACATTTAGAGGAACAATGTAAAAAGAGTCTAATATTAAGATCTTTATCGGAGAATAGTCAATGTAGACTAGATATTGGACTAAAACAAATGACAGATGGGAGTAGTGGGAGTCCAACGTTGAAGGGGTATACGAAGTATAATCCCAATGAGTATAGAAAGAAGTTAACTCGCATGATTATCATAGACTAACTACATTTTCAGTTTGTGGAGGGGAGAGGGTTCTAAGAACTTGTCCAAAAATTGGAACCTAGATTTACACTTCCTTCTCGCTATATTGTGGCAAATGATATTAAAAAGGTGTATAGAAAAGATAAAGATGTTTTAAGGGGTCAATTAGCGGGTTTTATAGTATGCCTCACTACTGATACTTGGACTTCTGTCTAAAATATGAATTACATATCTTTGACTGTACATTTTGTTGATTCTGATTGGATTCTTCACAAAAAGATTATTAAGTTTTGTCAAATTACTGATCACAAGGGTGAGACGATTAGGAAGATCTTGGAAGCCGCAATAAATGAGTGGTGGTTGGCATTGGTTTTGATAGTTTCGGTTGATAATGCCTCGTCTAATGATGTCGTCTTGTGATATCTGAACACTTATTTTAGAAAGACAAATAAGACATTCTTGGGTGGTGAATATTTGCATGTTAGATGTGTTGCACATATCTTGAATATAATTGTAACTGAATGATTGAAAGATGTTGATGATTCGGTTGTACGAGTTAGGTGAAATTTGTGAGGTATTCTCCTTCTAGATTGGAGAAATTCAAAATTACTGCGAAAACTGCAGGCATAACATCAAAGAATGATCTTTGTATTAGTGTTCCTATTAGATGGAACTCAACCTTCTTAGTAGAAATCTAGGCAATGCTAACGTACACAGGTCGTATACAAGAGAATCAACTCTCAAACTAATGAAATGACACTTAAATCGAATATCTAATTAACAAAAAAGACCCAAAATTCTATCTCACTAAAAAGTTGTAGAATAAACAAAAGGGTGGGGAGATCTGAGAGATCAACAGCAAAAACCATGTCGGCAGGCTATAACCGTAGGCATCTTGCGTTATTTCTATTGAGAGTACACTATTTTGTTTGATCCTCAGATGGGGCCGAAGAATATATCATTCGTTTGTTTTTCACAAATTGCATTTGAAGAGCTTTTTTGACACTTTTGATACATGTTGTTATGAAATGATGATGTTTTATTATTTAAAACTTTTTTCTTAATTTTTACACTTTTTTTAGATGAACTATTACAGTAATCTACTTATGTGAAAAGATTTTACTTTGCGACGTCTTTTTTTTTTTTTTTTTTTTATCCACCAACCGGGCGCAATGTGCAAGGGGTATACGTGCAAGCATACCACCCTTACTTGTGTGTGTATGTATGTTACTAGTGTATATATATATATATAGAAATTTCATTCAGTTTCTCGCATTTATGAGAATCAAGTCGTGCCTATACACAAATATGGATTAATTCACGATAATCCTATTTTAAGATTTATTTTCTCTACTTTTGTTTTCAAATATAGATCATATTCCCAGAGTGGATATAAGAAAGGAGACATTGAAATAACACTTTTGCGAATTGATTCCACCCAGATTAAAAAAAAAAAAAAAAAAAACAAGTGGTTGATTAGCTCATCCCATCCCATTCGGCATTCCATCAAGCACTAGTCGTTCAATCGTGCAGGGGACAGATTAGCCCATAGGCAATTATGAGCTGGGGACATCCCCCACATTACACCCACTATCGAAGACCACCCATTTTACCTCTTCAATCTGGCCACCATTAACACTCCTCCAAATTTTCTTAGGCACGGTTATATTATCATCATTTCTAGATTGTCCCAAAACTTGCATAGGGTCGAACAAGAAGTCAGCAATATGGTTTAAAAACTATCCTCAAATATTTGAACCCCATGTGAAGCACATCACTTGCACTTTTTGGAGAAAAAGATAAACGGACGAAAGTGAAAGAAAGGAAGGAAGAGCTACAATCTCTTAATTAGATAAGAGAATAAAGTTAGATAGAGAGAGGGGAGAACATCAGAATTAAGTCAGCCCAAAACTAAAACGACTTTTTTCTTTTGGCGTTTTATCTGTTTTTTGCTTTAAGCCATTAGCCGTTCAGATGATCAGATAAAGATAATATTTATTATCCATCCACCATTCTTTGTTTTCTTGTTAACGTTCTTCTCTCTCAAACAAGACGAGTAATAACTTATTTCCCCTTGGTCTTCCCTCTTCATCCCTCCTACCAAGCAAGCAAACATTGGACTTCATCAATCATCATCACCATCCGGCTCGATCGAACCATGGGAGCATCGAGGGCAACAAAACATAAAAGATGGCACAGCCTGTACTAGAAGTTAAGAGATGTCGAACAGTTTATATGACAACATTATCTGCCCATCCGTGTGGGGACCCGTTAAGCGAATGCAGATTCCAACTGTCCGCAGTAGAAAAGTCATAAAAAAACGCTGAAACCTCGTGCTCCTTTAAAACAAGTGTACGTTACTACCAAACCCTAAGTCAATGATCGTTACGCCTTTCGACTCGGAAACGACCAATAATAGAGTCAACAAAATTCACGAGCTTCAGCTTCCGACCATTATTCACAAAGTTCAAACAAACTATCACAATTATCATTCGATTCAAAAGCAAATCAAAGGCTACGACGAATTTCAGGGAAGGGTAAAGATCCAGTTTTCCATAGATTGCAAGACTCGAAGCAAGTGGCACCTACACAACGGAAATTAAACTAGTCTAACTCACTAGCGGCATTGATTGCGAGCACAACCAACAATGGGCTGGTTCATACTAATACTCTGGAAATCAGTAAACTACGATCATGGTGGGTAGACAGGAATCTAATCTGTCAGAATATGATGCTAATCAAACTACAGCCAGACACACCCATTTTTATGGATCGATCAATTCCCGCAAGGGAGAAAACCAAACATGATAAGAAGCTAATGATAGACAATATGCTTTCAAAAATGCAGGCGCATCCACAAACGCTTATAATTTGATAAGACAAGCTAAAAGGATTTGGTATGTCCACCATATTGGTACCAATAAACAAGGCGGCCTAAAAACTCAGAAACGGTGAAATTAATAACAAGCACCTTCTCTCCTTCTCCAATTAAAAAACACATAGAGGAGAAGTTGAACTCTCGTCCATAGTTCAATGAGCTCCCTGCTGTTCATCGGGTTTGGGTGCTGCATCTTTGATCTCATCTGCCCCATCATCCTACATCAAAACCAGAAATATTACGTCAGAATCAAAACAAAAATTAATAGATAAATCAACAGTGAAGCACAAGAGGAAAAACATAAAAAAGAATAACCAAAGAGTATCAAACTCAAAAACCTGCATGTCGGAGCTCCAAAGAGTGAGGTTGTCACGGAGAAGTTGCATGATCAAAGTGCTATCCTTGTATGACTCCTCGCCCAGGGTATCCAACTCAGCAATTGCTTCATCAAAAGCCTGATTTGCACAGGAAAGAGAAGTACTTGGTAACAGAGATTAAAAGAACTTACATGAAACTAACAATTGAAAACCAAAAATAAGCAAGGTCGTATCAATTATATTTTATTTGGTTGCTTTGAACAAATATTACTGTTAGGCTCTACCAAGGTAGAGCATTCCAATAACTAATGGTCAAAGCAGGCAAATTATTAGGTACCCCGGAGCACAGGAGACATGGTACTCTCATCTTATTACAACATGTCATATAATTAAAATTACTTATGTAAATATCAATTTTAATTGATATAGTATCGTATAATAGGATATGAGTATCACGTGTCCATACTCTGGGAGTACCTAATAATTACTCGTCAAAGCAACACAAATCACCAGATTCAACAAGAAAGAACTCGTCATTTATTTGAAAGAGTTGGAGAACCAACAAAAAATTAGGTAAAATAATTTTCATTTCAATCAACAATAATACCTCCTTAGCGTGCAGATAAACAGTCTAAAAGAAAAAAATGCATGAAAAGTGAGATAAAGTTCAGATTCCTCAACCTGTTTAGCAAGGCTGCAAGCACGATCGGGGGAATTCAGAATCTCGTAGTGAAATACAGAGAAGTTCAGAGCAAGTCCAAGCCGGATTGGATGTGTAGGAGCCAACTCCGCGTTTGCGATATCCTGCAGACAGAAACCTCTATTCAGTAAGTATATAACAGAAGGAGTGGGAATTAGACCAGGATTATAGTTATCACGGAACCAAAACTCAAGCATGGAATCAAAATGACAAATACTTTATCAAAAACACACACAAAAGAGAGAGAGAGAGAGAGAGCGGAATGATACTCGCAAAAACGTCTGCACAAAATAAAATCGCACTAATTTGAAATAGAAACCATATGCATATGTAGAATCTTAAACAAAAACCGACATAAGCAAAAGCATTTGTATGATAGACGCTCATAGGTTCACGTAAAAAAAATGAAAATGAAATATTATCAAACAGTCAATCCTCAAGTTCCTGTATCTTTTTTTTGCATGAATATCTAGATTTATCACAAAGTCAACCAAATATCAAGGAATTCAAATTCAGCGCCAATGCCGATATAAATAGTGAATGATAACAGATCTTTAACGAGCACTAAGACAAGCCAAATAGACTGCTTAAACGTGACAAACAGATGATAGATACAGTATAATAGAGAATGTAAGAAAGAAATCTGAAAGCCTAATAGAAAGGAACAAAAGCAAAATGATGAGAAATTAGAGTGACCTGAGCGGATTTGTAGGCAGTGAGGGTGCTCTCGGCGGCCTCCTTGCGGTCGGCTCCGGTCTTGAACTCTGCCAAGTACCTGTGGTAATCGCCCTTCATCTTGAGGTAGAAGACCTTGGAGTCGCCGGCGGAGGCGGAGGGAATGAGGCGCGTGTCGAGGAGCTTGAGGATGCCGTCGCAGATGGAGGAGAGCTCGGACTCGATCTTGGATCGGTAGTCGCAGATGGTGGCGACGTGGTCTTCGTTGCCTCGACTCTCCTCCTTCTGCTCGATGGAGGAGATGATGCGCCAGGAGGCTCGGCGCGCTCCGATCACGTTCTTGTAGGCCACGGAGAGGAGGTTACGTTCCTCCACGGACAGCTCCTCGTTCTCCGCTGAGGCCGTGACCTTCTCCATGAACTCCACCATCTCCTCGTAGCGTTCGGCCTGCTCGGCCAGCTTCGCCATGTACACGTTCTCTTCGCGAGCTGAGGGTGCCACCGCCATTTTCTTGATTCAATGTGAGAGAGAAAGAGCAAGAGGGAAAGAGGAGTTTAGAGCACTTTAGATCTGGGTTGGGGAAATTTGGGGGGTCGACGCGAGCTTTTAACAGTAAATTGGTGGAGGAAAGGGTGTCCTTTTTTGGGGGCTACTGGGAGCGATAATTGCGTTCAAAGTTCGATTGTATGGACGAACTGTGAGCCGTTGGATCTCAAGGGAGTTGAGGTTATTTCACGAGTTGCTGGTTTTGGATGCTGCAGCTTATAAATAAGAGCTTCTTTTTCTTTTTTTTTTATTTATTTATTACAAACCGGTTCACATATATAATACTTCTTTTAGATCTATGTTATATATGATGTAACGCAGCATTAGAATACCTTGATTTTTGAGTCTATATTCAGGTTATCATTATTAAATATAAAATAAAGTGGACTAATTCAAGATTTTATCTATAAATTAAAACTCTTTATTCATATACTATATAATAAATGAGGAGTAGAGAGAAAAATCCTATATAATGTGAAAGAGAGAGAAGAAGAAGAAGGGAGGAGCAGGAAAAGTATGACAAAGCTGGGTTTTCTCAAGATACGGCTGCTTTTAAAATCTTTTTGGGTTTATTCAAGTTTTATTTATTTTTTATTGGTACTGGTTTGAATTCAGGCCTTTTCTGACCTTCGGGCCAGGTACCAAGGAAGGCGGAGGCCTGTAAAAGTAAAACGGGTAGAAATGGCCCAACTGCTTCGGAAGTATTTGGATGACGGTTCTTTATGGATACGGTGATGCGCCATATTATAGTTACCAAACTACGGGACTCAGTTACGGGCTGGGTAATTAGTCGGATAGGCGTATCTTGCTTCCCAGCAGGCGCGCACGGTGTTTCGTCTTCATGATCACCCTGGGATGACAGTCTTCAGCAAACTTCTCTATGGTTCTGTTTATACTTCATGTCCAAGCTTACGACTGGCTGAAATTGCTGAATTCTGGCTGCCAATCATGTAAGACACCAAGAATAAAATTTCTGTAAGAACGGTATTTTTAGCACATGATGTTTACTAATGCTTGTTGTGTCCTGTTAAATTTGTGTTGACATGGTGAGCAACATTCATTCTGTAGTGGTGGTAACACTCATTCTTTCACTGCGTTTACTCCTTGTGCTATCTTGGATGTGTTGTCTCCACCATATTCTGAAGAGCTTGGAAGGACTTGATCTACTTATTTCTAGACTACTCTATATATCCCTTCTTTTCTTGGTTATAATAAATTGTTGCGTGATGTTGTACAAAACACACACATTAACAATGACAAATAAAGTAAAAGCAGTCATGATGAAGTACACGATACACAATATATGTGATTCAGGAACTTGCCTACGTCCACAGAACTGCAGAAATCTTATTAACCATGGGAGATTATAATCACTCAGTCTCAACTCACACTCTTTATGGCCATTTTCTCTCCTACACAATATGTACTCACTTGACAATAGTTCTATTTCAAAATATACTAAAAGTCGTACAAAACAATTCAAATATGACATATATAGCAAACAATACTGGAAACCCTAATCTGACAAAAACTGCATTATTCGCTCGAGCAGCATGTCGAGCATGCATCGAGCACACGTCTAGTGAACACAAGGGTCTGTGTCTCGCTCGAGCTCACTGTCACGCGGGACTCGAGTAAACTCATGGGTTGAGCTTCGCTCAAACTCACTATCGAGTGCACATCGAGCGACCTCACGGGTTAAGCTACGCTCGGGCGCACGTCGGGCAAACACTCAATTTCTCGATTTTCAGCTCCAAAACCAATTTCCAAATATACCCCAACATAAATTACCTAATAATTACTAAAGATTGATTGATTCATGTAAATCATTGATGATCAAGTGTACATTAGTTCATTTGATATGTCCATTCTTGCCCAGGCTATGCTGTGCCGAAGGAGACAGATGTGCAAATGACCTAATTCACGTTAGTGGAGCACCATACGTTGACCCTTGAATTGTCACGTAAAATGAATTTTTTTTTTTAGTTAGGCTGGTATGACATGGTATGTTAGATGCCAGATATGCCAAAAACTAATTTGTAGGTAGAAAAACGCAATTTTATATTGTTGAAATGTTAATATTTTATTTATAAAAAATATAACTAAAAATATTTTCGATAAATCAAATCATGTCATATTAACGTATGGATGATGTGTCTTACATATTAGTTTGTAGTAAGATGACTCTTAAAATATGTGCGGTGTATGTGTATGCAATACAAAATGACCCTAGAAGATGTGTCATGCACATTTATACATACACAGACGCAAATACACACCTATCTATTTAGATGGTTTAATGGCAATTTGGTGCAAATTACTCGTGTCGAAGTTTACTAAACAATCACAGAGGTTTGAATGAGACCGATATTCGAGTATATTGACATTTAAGGGAAAACAGTAAACAATAATAACAATAAAATAACTCATAAAAAAGGAAATATTCTTCACATATATTACTTGTAATCACATCGGTCATATTTTATAAATTTATATAGTTTAATATCACATCAACATAATAAAGAAACGATAAAAAACAATATTGCTTGTAATTAGTTGGATTAACTACTAAAATAATTTTTGCTCTAAGAAAATTTAATGGATATTTAAGGGCCGTTTATATATGGAAGTTTTCATCTCATCTCATCTCTTCATCTCTCTGATAGGTTTTAGGCCTGTGCAAAAACACAAAAAGCCCGACCCACCCGATAAAACCGATCCGATCAACCCACATAAAATCGGATTAAAATTAGATGCGGGTTGTCCAACCCACTTTTAAGCGGATGAAACTGATGAAACCGCAGCCCCCTTCTCTTCTTTCTATTCAGCACAAACCCTAGCCCTGCTCTCTCTCTCTCTCTCTCTCTCTCTCTCTATATGTAGCAAAAAGACGCTACGGACGAGATGAGAGTCTTGAAGCAGTTCAGCCCATCCAAGTCCTGTGCGAACTGCGGTGACCTCGACTGCTGCGGCTGCTTCTCCTTCTTAACATATGTCGCCGGTGGTGGCTGTTTCTTGTTCACGTCGATGCTGACGGCGGTGGTATCACTGCAGCCCTTGGCGATGGAAGGGAATGAAGCCCTCACATTTTGGCCGTTGGCGACGGTTTTTCCTCTCTCTCTCTCTCTCTCTCTTTTTGTTTGTTTCCCAAGATGCAGAAGGTGCTACTCAAGTAGCTGTCCTTGTAGTTCATCTTATGCTTTGGCCCCGCAGAACTGTGCCATGGCTGTGGGGTTTGCATTACTTGCTTTAACGTTTGGATCTGAATTAATGGGCTTCATACGTTTTGTTTTTACGAGTAGAAGAAAGTATGGAGATGAAGGTTTCCCCAGATCCAGAAACATCTCTTGATTCGCGACTTTTTATATTTTGTTGGTTTTGAACCCCATCAATTATAATAGAATGTGACAGATTTTGATTGATAAGTATTGTTCGCAATGTCTTCATATGGCATTTTTGAGGTCTTCAGACATTGCAGAAGGTATACAATGTATAATAAAAAAACTGCGCTTTTCATTTTTTGTTTTTTAGGATATTGATCTGAGATTGATAATTTGATATTATGATCAAATCATACAGATGATAGAAATATTTTGTACATCGATGTAGAAGTGAAGAACGCAGATTTTTTTTTTTTGGCCCTCTGTGGTGAATGTCGGGTCATACGGGTTCGACTTGATCTCTATTTGCTCAGGTCGAGTCGGGTCGGGTGCAAACTCAGTTGTTTCAGGTCGGGTTGCAGCCCTAATAGAGTTGGCAAGTGGGATGAGACACAAAATTCTTATCTCATAATTATAATTTTTTTAAATTTTTAAACAATATATAATAAATAATTCAAGTTTTTTAAATCTCAATTTAACTTTTTTAAATATAAAAAAATAATAATATTAAAAAATAATATCTTAAACTTTCATCTAAAATAAAAAATTTTCACCTCTATATCTAAAAAATTTTAATTAATAATTTTATTATTATTTATAAATTATCTCAATTTACTCATTATTCAAACCACCGACTCAAAAGGAAAATAAAAAATCTTTTCAAAAAAAAATTCCCATGCCACCAAACACTGGCTTGTAGCCTTGTAGTCATCCAAGTCATTTTGTCCGTGGGCCCGTGGCCAATTTTTACTGTGAAGAGAATTTTCTCATCCTTCAGCACCGACTACAATTTGTCAATTTTCGTCCAATCTGCACCATATTTTGAACGTGTCAAATCTCTCTCTCCCCAGCTTCTCCCAAGTTTCACGGCAGTCAAAGTTGATGAGAACACGAGCTCAGCTACAACTGGCAATTGGGCCTAAACCTCTGCCGCTGGAGCTTTGTTTTTCTTTTATGTTTTATTGGTCCTCTGGTTTCGTCAAGTAAACAAGGTAGGGTAGGGAAACAAGACAGTGGGTAGCTGGGGGGAATAGATATTGCTTTGGCTCGTCTTCTTTTGGATATTTTGAAGCTATGGAACGGTATGAGATTCTGAAAGAAATTGGGTCTGGGAATTTTGGAGTAGCCAAGCTGGTTAAAGATAGGTGGACCGGAGAACTCTTTGCTGTTAAGTTTATTGAGAGAGGCCACAAGGTCTGCTTCTTCTCTCGGCCTTTTAATTCTTTTATTTGTTTCTTTCTATTTGCTTCTTATACGGGTTCTGGTTTCTGCTTGATTAAGGGGATTTCTTAATGTTGCAGATTGATGAACATGTTCAAAGGGAAATCATGAACCATAGGTCATTGAAGCATCCTAATATTGTTAGATTCAAAGAGGTATGAAATCTATTGTGCCGATTTTCTTTCAACATAGTAACAGTGAATATTATTTGCAGTTTTGGGTGATAATTTATTTATTATTTTTTTAATGAAGATGGACCGTACCAAGTTTATTGATAACGATCTCTCGGAGTAATACCTTTTACGAGCAGTGGGTGATCATTTTTTAATTTTAGAGCAAAACCTCGTATCTATCAGAATATGATGCTTGTTCCTGCTTGATTGCTTACGGAGAAAGTAGTTTTTATGCATGATGGATCATATAGTCCTGCACTTTCATTATTTCTAGATTTGTAAAAGCCATTTCTTGGTATCAAAATAAGATACATGTGGCATAAAAGGGAGAATCAAAAGGTTTTGGGAGGGGTAAGGTTTTGTCATTATTTTGTCCATTTCCGGGTAGGGTTTTTATTTGAAGAACTCAAATGATTGTTGCAGGTCCTGCTAACGCCAACACATTTAGCTATAGTAATGGAGTATGCTGCTGGAGGTGAACTCTTTGAGAGGATATGCAATGCTGGTAGATTTAGTGAAAATGAGGTATTCTGCGACAAAACATGAGGTTTTTTGTGTGTCCAGTGATGGCCGAATCATTCTGTTTTAGAAACATTTATAAATAATAACTGTGATAAAACTATAGAATCATTCCTCACATATCTTTTTTTTTTCTTGTATTAGTCAAGGTTTTTCTTTCAGCAACTGATATCGGGGGTCAGCTACTGTCATTCAATGGTAAGAGTTGTGACCCTTCTTTGGGGGTGTATAAATGTGTGTTGTGACCTTTTAATCCAACTTTTTATTTATGTATATATGATCTTTTATTGTGTGTACATGCATTGCAGCAAATCTGTCATAGAGATCTTAAACTTGAAAATACACTCTTAGATGGCAGCACAGCACCATGTGTTAAAATATGTGATTTTGGGTACTCAAAGGTAATGGCGTTCACCAGTCCAACCAAATACACAAGAGCCTTATGTTCATTGGAATTTGATTACTAATCCTTTTACCTCATGTTTGTAGTCATCTGTGTTCCATTCACAACCGAAGTCTACTGTAGGGACACCAGCGTACATTGCACCTGAGGTCTTGTCTAAGAAAGAATATGATGGAAAGGTGATATTTGGTTCTTTCTTTTTCCTTATCCATTGAATTATTACTTTTCTTTTCCGCCACTTGGCACCTATTATCTATAGCTAATCCTTGTGATCTATATAGATTGCAGATGTTTGGTCCTCTGGTGTCACCTTATATGTGATGCTAGTTGGGGCTTATCCATTTGGAGATCCTAATGATCCGAGAAACTTCAGAAAAACAATTGGGGTGAATATTAAAGCATAATCTTTTCAACCTCTCCCCTTTAGTCCCTTTCTTATTTTCTATCCCACTACCATATCGATGGTACAAACGTGAGTTGTCTTTTCTATTTTGGAGTCCTAATTTGAATGTTATGGCTTATGGCAGCGGATACTTAGTGTCCACTATGAAATTCCTGATTTTGTCCAAGTTTCCATGGAATGTAGACATCTTCTATCTCGGATATTCGTTGCCAACCCCGAAAAGGTAAGCTCAGTTAAATTTGGTTTGGTTTGGTTTGCCCACAAGACAGCCTGCTTTTGCCAAATTTGGTGTTGGAATTGCATTCCATATACCCAACTGTAGTTATCCTTTTTGCATAAGCACTAAAAGACCAAGATACATGTTTTCAAGTTTAGGATTTTTCTTCTCTTTGGCCGTGAAGATGTTCAAGTCTCATCATGTACCCCCATATGATCTTTAATAAATGTTGAGGTTTTTAATTTATCAACCCAATAATTTTACGGTGCTGAGTGTCAGTTCCTACCCAAATCACTTGTTTGTTGTTGACAAATGCTAAGCCAGGCCTCATCTCCTGCTAATGTGTATCTCTCAGTTTTCTCTTCATGCTCTGTCCTTGCTCCTTTGCAGAGAATAACTATCCCAGAAATTAAAAACCACCCATGGTTCTTAAAGAACTTGCCTGTAGAACTAATGGAAGGAGGAAGCTGGCAGAGTAATGATGTAAATAACCCCTCACAGAGCATCGAGGAAGTATTGTCTATTATTCAAGAGGCAATGAAACCTCTTGCGGTCCCCGAGGTTGGCGCGCATATCCTCGGAGGAAGCATCGATCTTGACTTAGATGCTGATGCAGATCTTGAAGATATAGAAACAAGTGGTGATTTTGTGTGCCCACTATGAGTTGTAGGGTAGATAAAACTCATGTTTGTTGTGGTTTTGTTTTTACCACTCCTTATTGTAGAATCTGTCCTGCAGTTTGAGCAGAGAAAAGGGCTATTCATGTCATCGTGTAATACTTGCTTTTCGTAGTTTCCTCGATGAAAAAATTTCTGTTTCGCCTTTTTTTTCCCCTTCTTCTAAGCAAAGAGATATATATATATATATATATATATATATATATATAGGAGTTATAGGATACAATAGTTGACAGAGTGGGAGGCCCCAACATTCGACCCAAACTAGCAAATATAACACGAAAAAAGAAAAAGAAAAAAAAGGGGATATGGGGTCAATGACTTTACCCTCATCCATTTCTCACAAAAGGAATTCGTTTAAAGCGGTTTTGATATAATCTGATAAATAGACTATTATATTATAACTGAAAGTTGCAATGAATATATTTGTGGTGCATTTTACTGGTATGAACTGACTACAAGTGACTGCCACTACCTCTTTCCCACGATCCTTGTTTAGGAAAAATAAAACTATAGGTAGATGGCAAACATGAGATCCATCGAATCGTCAGAAGATGACGGTTAGGGGATGTGGCAGAGTGTGGGGGGCACAAGCAACTTTAAGAGTATGGAGGTCGGTTGGATTTGAATAATCCGAGGTGGCTGGCCCTAGAAATGCTGCATATAGCGGCAACAAGTGCTTCTCAGTGCGGTGGCGCGTGGATCTCACATGCGCTTTGATCTGCGTGTGTGACTTACCCGCTGTTCTGTTTGACAGTATTCTTCGGCCGTCTAAAGGATTGGTAGCTGAGAAATCCTATGATGGGGCGCATGGCTTTTGCTGGGCTTCGAAAGGCAGTAGATTGACACTTCTCCTTAATATGAACGAAAAATAAAATAAAGATCGGAAAGAAAGGGACTGCACAATTTCTAGAAAACTACATCATATTATCACATAATGATCGAAAAATTCTTTATAATGGACTTGTGCTTTTTATACCATATTGCATTTTTTTAAAAACAAATATAGTAAGTTCAGCAATACTTGATATTCACTAAAGATAATAGATTTATTATCAAGACAAGCTTAACTTTATTGTTGTTGTGAAGATGATTAGTTCTTGCACCTACACCAATCCAAGAGATGAGCCTTTTTTGTTCCCTCACTCTCTAATGTGTTTTGAAATGAGTGTACAGAAGGTTGGCAGCACTCACAATTCAAGTTGGCTTTGCACTTACCGTGATGCAAATGGTTGATGCTTTAGATGGTAGACCCTACAATAGTTGGGGCACAACGATCCTTTACAAACTCAAGTTGAATCTGTGTTCAGGAGTTGTCCTCAAAGTTTGATTGAGTAACCATCTTTAAGCTTGTATATGATTTTAATTAGTATAATGCTTCGGTTGCGATTATGACTATAGCAGCCAAAACAAACAGCTTATTAGGTAATAACAAGACTACAAAAATGTTGAAAGAACCCACACCTGTATGTGTTGATGCTGTTTTCTTGGTACATGGTAAACTTTGGTACGAAGTTTCGGAAAATTCAATGTGATAAGTAGTCAGAGATAAGACTTTGGTAATTTCAATGCGGCTCGTTCTTTGATGCAAAGGGAATAAATGATGGGCAGTGATAAGGTTATCTACTACTAAGCATATTTCAAATTTTTTTATTTTTATATTATTTTTTTAAATAATTTTTTAACATTCTTAATAATTAAAAAAAATTAAAAAATATATAATTTTATTAATATTCACTTTTTTAATTATTAAATAAAATTAAAAATTAAAAAAATCAAATATAAAAAAAAGGTATATAGGTAATAATAAGAAGGTAACGTTATCGTTTTTCATAAATGATTGGATTGAAAAAGCAAACAACTTTTGCCGCATTTATTATGCTGCGTGTGGTATATTCTCAACTTAGTTTGTAGAACACATCTTAACATCACTTAAAAAGATAAAATTTAATCTATAATAATTATTTTTTAAATTAAATTATAATATGTAAATAATTTATTCAATATACTTTATACACCGATTCGATAATATAATTATTCTATACTATTTGGATTGAGTAATGCTCTGTCATGTCATGGACTCTATACAATGATCGTAGAGTATAGTTGTCTTATTTTAGTAAGCAGAATAGAATATTTTGTATTTATATAACCTTATATTGCATTTTCTTAATTCATATCACCTTGTTTGTCTATAAATAAGCTTTTCTAATAGACGTTATTTTTAAATGGATGATGCTAAGATGACTCCCATATGTGCACCACAAATATGCCCCCTAGTGCAATTACATTTTTTTTTCGAACATTTTTTAAACATATTTAATCATTAAGAAAAAAAATAAAAAATTCAAATTCACTAATAATCATTTTTTTAACTATTAAAAAAATAAAATACATAAAGAAGCATATTTAATATGCACATTTGGGAGTCACCCAATCATTTTCCTTTTCAAATACCCTTTTTGCTTGTTTTCATCGGTTAACAATGGTAGTCATTGGGTAAAGCAAGATTCATGTTAGTGTATGAATAAAATGAAATCCTACTCATTGTATCTTTGAGAGAAAAAGAAAAGAAAGAAATATAAAACTTAAGAAAAGAGAATATGTTTAAAAATTGAGTTCTTTTACTTAGTAATCTAATACCATACACCTATTGATGTGGTTTTTTTATTTTTTTTTATTTTATTTTTTTTTTTTTCCGACTAGCAGGTGTGGTGTATAACTGTTAAATAGAATTTGTCTTAAAAATTATAAAAAGAAAATATGAAAAAGAGGATGCAACGATCTGATGCTGAAATCCAAATAATTTCACTGGGCTTCTGGGCCTTGGCCCAATAAATAACCAGTCAATAAAATAAAAATAAATAAATAGCTGCTCCGAGCGCGTCGTACAAAACCCTAAAAATAGAGGTCGCTCTTTTTCATCTTTCATTCGCAGCCGCCTCTGCTCGACTCTGCTCCAGCCACTCGAGATCTCATCCAAGATGAAGGTTTCCTATCTGATACTCTAAATCTCCCCTTCTCCCTACCTATCTCTCTTTTTCATAGACATTTTTAACAGTGGCGTTGTTTGCGTTTTGCAGTTCAACATTGCAAACCCAACTACGGGATGCCAAAAGAAACTTGAAATCGACGATGATCAGAAACTGTTAGTTCCTCTCCCATTTACGAAATTAAACGTTTTTATTTACATTTTACATCAGTTGCTATTTCTTTTTTAATTTTTCACTCTAAACAGGACTCGTTTTAGTTTCATTTGTTGAATCGGTTTAGTCAAAGAACCTTAGCCCAGCTTAATATAACTCTCTCTTCTCCTGGGATTTTTTCTTTAATGTAAACTCCACGAATAGAACCATATGGATATGTAGAGTTATGTGAGCCTTATATTTCATTATTACAAGCTCTATTTCTTAATGGAAAAAGGCAAAATAAATTAGAAAATAGAAGTAGGGGCTGTAAATATAACGTAAATTAAAAAAAGATTTTGAAAAGTTGATTTACTAGATGACAGTCATGCTCAATGCGGCGTTGCACAGTCAAATTCAAAGGGATATTTTTCCCAACCGGTTGTGCATGTCATCTTTTGCAGTTTCTTTTCGGTTCTACCTAACGCCTTTTAAGGCAGAATGCCAGGAATTGTCCAATCAAAGATAATTCACCATCATTCCGAGTTTCCAATTGCAGATCTTATATTCTGTTGAACTTCGTGAATGCAGAGCCATTATCTGCTTCCCCTGAAACTCATAGGCATTGAGTACGTTTTATTGTTGTTTTCATTTGACAGCAATCATTCCTATAATTTGGACTCTTGTGTATATAATTGCATACGATAATTAATTAATGATATATGTGCTAGCTCCATGAATGTTAATGGGAGGCATCATCTTTAAGGATTCCACAAAATATACTGTGTTCTTGTGCAATGATTTCGACTAAAAGTTTTTAAATTGCTGTATTACATATATTGCTTTGAAAAGAAAAGGTGCTGATAGCATATGATCAGTTACATATTTCTTTCTGGCCTCTTAATGGTGAGCATTTCTACCCTTCCGATGGTTGGTTTTTTTCTTTTAAAAAACTGTAGGTTTTGATGAGAACAAAAGATGGCTATTAAGTTTCAACTTTCTTCAGTGAGAGTTGCTCATACTTATAGAAAAAAATTCTCACAGATGTTACTAGCTAGGAAGACCTTGATTTGAAGCTTCTGTTGTAATCAGCTGAATGATTATTTATCATTTCTATGTTTGATTGATATATGTTGTTTTCTTAAGCATTTTTAACCTTTTAGAAATGATTTACCTGGATTTGTAACTTCTTAAGATTAACCTCGAGGCCAAATGTCAGAATTGTAACTGATGTGGTGTAGCACTTGCTTATGTGAGTCTTTGAAATTACAAATTTATTTTAATTAAAGTTTTGCCTATTCCCTTATGTTTCATGTTTCTTTGACCTTGCAGCCGAGCATTTTTTGACAAGAGGATTTCGCAGGAAGTCAGTGGAGATTCTCTTGGAGAGGTATTGACCCATTATGTTTGCATTTCCCAAATCCTGCTACTGGTTCCAAATATCTAAAAAAAAAGCATGTTTGACAGGAATTTAAGGGCTACGTTTTCAAAATCATGGGAGGCTGTGATAAGCAAGGATTCCCAATGAAGCAGGGAGTGTTAACCCCGGGTCGCGTTCGTCTCTTGCTTCGGAGAGGTTGGCCAAACTTCCGTTCTTAGTGCATGCTATTGCTTTCAAGTTGGAGATTTGCTAGATTGTCTTTGAAGTAAGATTATAAGGAATACTTAAATTTGTATTTCCAGGCACCCCTTGCTTCCGTGGGTACGGTAGGCGTAATGGAGAGCGAAGGAGGAAGTCTGTACGTGGATGCATTGTCAGCCAAGACCTTTCTGTTCTGAACTTGGTTATTGTGAAGAAGGGTGAGAATGACCTTCCTGGTCTGACTGACACCGAGAAACCAAGAATGCGAGGTCCAAAGAGGGCATCAAAGATCCGTAAACTTTTCAATCTCTCAAAGGAGGATGATGTTCGAAAGTATGTCAACACCTATCGCAGATCGTTTACCACAAAGGCTGGTAAGTTTTCCGCAATCATTATTGAATTCTTGGGCCAGAAGAGCCTGTGAATGTTTTTGTTTGCTTGTTTAAAAGTGTTTAGAAAGTTAAATATCTAATTTGGTCACTATGTGGTTAGCTGCATGTTTTTGTTAGTTGTTAACGTAATGCTCCATGTACAATTGGCAGGGAAGAAAGTGAGTAAAGCTCCGAAAATTCAGAGGTTGGTCACCCCATTGACTTTGCAGAGGAAGCGAGCAAGGATTGCAGAGAAGAAGAAGAGAATTTCCAAGGCCAAGTCGGAGGCTGCTGAGTACCAGAAGCTCCTTGCCACTAGATTGAAGGAGCAAAGAGAACGTCGCAGTGAAAGCTTAGCCAAGAAACGATCCAGGCTCTCTGCCGCATCTAAGCCATCTATTGTGGCATAGGTTCGTGCATCTCTTTGGGCAAGTGATTAAATTTTGATAAGAAGATGAACATTGGATATCTATGAGATTTTCTAGTATTGAATTTGGTAAAACATATATTTTTTAAGATTGCAATGAGGACATGTTGATGGTTTCCTATAATGGAGCTTCTCCAAATGCTCTGCTTAGTAATGATTATAACCATTATATTATAGTTACTTTTTTTAAGTCTTTCAACGTTATTTTACCTAATAGCGATGAGATGCTCTATCAAAAAAGAGATCCTAGTTGAGTTCATAAAATGTATCCAAAGACCTTGTCTAGGGCATCTGCACCGTCTCTCTGTGGCAGTGCCAATTTAAGGTGTTAATATTTAAAATTAAATTATCTGTTAAATCAACTCATAATCGACCAACAGTGTAAGGATACATCCTGTAAATATAATTTTCTAAATGTCACAATCACAGCCCATTGCCATTTTCTCGTAAACAAAGCTTGCATAATTGGCGTCGTAATCATTCAGTTAGTTTAGTTCCAAACTAGAGCCTTACTACATGTTAAGTTCAACATTTTTGGATCTCCATTAGGCTATAGAGGAGGAATGGTATGCCAACCATCGCGATGCAACGAACATGCTTCATTCTTACAAAAAGATGACATTCAGTACATAGCATAACATAGACGAAATACCAAATTGATAATGGGAATACATGTCGGCGGGCGCTTAAAGCCGTCTAGATCCCTAAGGAGGCAAGAGATTTTGCTGAGATGCGATCCTCCTCTTTCGTAGGCGGCGGTGATGAAAGCCAGCTCAAGAGATTGTGGAGCATTCAGCCTGGGATCACAGTCACTGTGGGTGTGGTAACACGAACCCAAGTCATCGAAGGTCACAGTTTGTGACCCTCCAATGCACTCTCTCACGTTTTATCTCTAGATGAACTCCTCCCGGGTGGCTTCCTTCTGGCTCATGCTCGTCAAAGAACGCTCTCACCTCAGCCTGTTCAAAGAAAATGCAGGATGAGTATTCTACTTGAACAAGAGAATCAACTGTCGAAATGTATTACAAATAATTGTATTCTACCAGCAAAAAAATCATGTACAAGAGGTTGAGAATAATTTTTAAGTGTTGAACAATGAACCACTCGCAGGTAAACAAATCTCCAAGAGATAAAGGAAAAAAAATGGTTTTACAATTATTGCAGTAACCCAACTTATATTGGTCAGTTGAGTCCAATAATAATTGGATTGAGTATCATACAGACTAATCTAATAATAAGGAAATTTGATTTGACCGTTTCAGGTGAAATGCGTTCTTATACTTCAAAATCGAGGATTTCATGTCCTGCAAAATTAATTAGAAGCCTCCTGACCCCCTTTTTCTTGAAGAGAAAGTCTATTTTACCTCTCCAATTTAACATCTCTATTTGACCGCTAGTCAATTTTGTTTTTACTTAGTGGTTAAGAAAGTGATTTTAAGTGTATTGGTGTATTTTTTTTATTTTTTAAATATATTTAAATATGTTAAAAAAATATGAAAAGAAAAAAAAAAAATTGCCCAGCGGTCAAAATGGGGTGGCATAGTAGCCGCCCCCTTTCTCGAAACGTTTAGTTACACTTATATGACCAAAACGTCTTCAGTTAAACGTAACAACGTCGTTTTGATCTTCTTCTTTTTTTTTTTTAATTTTTTTTTTTATAAATCAGAGTCAGAGTCACTCTTACTCCGAATTTCGCCAACTTCAACTCCAACTCCATCGAAATCGGAGCCTCGTCGAAATTGTCTGAAGTCGGAATCTCAAAAATTTTGCCCACCCCTAATTAGATGGGCTGCAACCGATGACAGATTTGTTGGATCTTAGATAGGCTCGCAGGTAAAATCTTGATATAAGTAGCGAGTCTATTGACACTAGTGATTTTGATTCTGTAATTTTTGAATAAGAGAAATATTACAACTAAAAGATATCTAAAAAAATAAACATATAAATTAATATAATTTTTTATGATACATTATATCTATTTTACAAAAATAATTTTATAATTTGACATATCACATCAAATCATGTCAATTTGTAGATTTATTTTTGTAAAATTTATTTGTGGCTACATTTCTCTTTGAATAAAGTTATACTATTGTTTGAATTTTGCAATTGTAACACCAAATTAGAACCCATGAGGTTCACTCAGTATGCATGCCGGCCTAGATCTTATTTGAATGTTGAGATGAAATGGGATGAAAGATTTATGAATAGTATTGAAATTGTTCGAATTAAGATATTTTATAAAATTTTAGAAAAATTGAATAAAAATATTATAAAATTAAAATATTATTAAAATCTAATTTTTAATATAATTTTTATTTTAAGATTTAAAAAAATTAAATTGTTTTTGTATTTTTTTAAATTTAAAAAAGTTGTAATGATTAGATAAAAAATTAAATATTTAAAATTGATAAGTGATTGTGTTTGTGTAGTGTTTGGATGAGATGAGATTTCTTCATCTCAACATCAAAACGAGCCTAAGTTGCGCGATGATGCTAGTTCCGTTAAGATTGTAAAACGAGCCCTCTTCATGTGTAATTCAATCCAATTCAAACGTTATTAATCTGCTTCAGTTTTATCTGAAAGTAAAAGAATAAAAAATAATGAAAAATGTTAAATGTACTTGAAAAAAAAACTTACTTATCCACGCATCAGTTAATGATATGTTAAAAATTATAAAATTAGAAATCCATAAAAAAAAAAAAAAAAAAACTAACAAAATGAATCATATAAGTAAAATTATAAATACATGCAGTACTACTAAAAAAATAATAGCCTCGCAGCAGGTTTTAGGAGCCTTGGTAGGAAGTAGGAACATTGCTTTAACTTTCACAAACCTTTCCTACAGAAAGAAGGAATAGGATGTCATATTTTGTAAAAAGTAATGCTAAAGATATATCTATTTTTACGATTATCTTACAGCACAGATTTAAATTGAGGAAGTCTTCGTAAAATAATGATACTCTTCCAACTCATTTTTACAAAAATGTTGTCCATTTAAAACAGAGTTTGTAAAGAAATTATTACAAAAATTTCTATCATTTTCCTTCACTAAAATGCCGATAAACTTTCATAACTGTGCTATATATATATATATATATACACACACACACAAACACATATAAGAACCAAAAAAAAAAAAAAATCCTCAACGGGAACATGCTACCAAAAGTATGTTTCCAATTTAATAAGTTTCCTTACTTGTAATAGCAAGGGCCGTCGTAAGAAACAACTTTCTGGGTTCCACGGCTAATTGCAAATAAGGTGATCCAACACCTTACTCCCTGACAGTAGATGAAAAAGAAAAGACGAAATCAGTTCAATATTAATCATTTCCCTTAATCATAAGCATGTATATATATAACAACTATCACATTAGCCTTGCTAGGAAAAAAACAAAAAAGAGGTTTAATTATCAATCAGAAACCAACTCTTGAGTAGAAAGGAATCCAAAGTTGAAAATTGCTCCGAATAACACCACCCACGAACATCCACAAAGAGAAAAAGGCTCAAAGTAATAGTTTAACAGGTGGTCCATCAAATTTACTCTTACAGTGGCCCTATGGCTAATGGTAAATTAATCCCAGAGAATTCATCCATATGCTGTTCAATGTAAATTGGCAAAATCATCCAACTAGCGTCCAACGGTGAGGTGATTCCATATAGCTTAAAGAACTTAATTAGTACCATGCCTAATAATAGAAACTTCTCAAACTGTCACAAACTTATCTCACATATTGCAAGACAGTCTTCAGCATTTCTTTTTTTTTTTTATTGGTACTAATCCTGGGGGTGCACGGCACTTGGCAAGGAGTTTCCTGCAAGACAGTCTTCAGCATTATCTTGAGTGGTTTTGTCAGCAAAATTATAGCAACTTCTATCATAAAGCTACTGATGGCAATAATATGATCCGCATGGAAGAATGAGCTTCATAGTGTCTCTTTTTCAATCTTACCACACAATTCCTAACCACTGAGGACGGACAGTCAAGACACCTCCACTATGAAGACCTTCTCAGTCAATTGATCTAGAAGTGTTAATAGCAACAAAATCAAGACCAATGGATTGCAATGAAGTCATTGCAGAATGTCACTAAATTGGATATTCAACAAATTCTTAAAGACGTGACTCAGAAAAGTAAACAGGCTTTCCAAACATTAACATGAATATACACATGTTCTAGAATTGGAACCTAGCACAACAACCATAAAATATCAACATGCATAATGAACACAGAAGAAACTTTATAAGGGAGCAAATCCATACAATGAAACCAAGAAAAGGTTGCCATGCATCTGACAAGAATGGTTTAGGCCTAAGGTGAAGGTTTAGGCCTCGTTTGAGATGAGATGAGATGAGATGAGTTGAAATGAAAGTTGAAAGTTAAATAAAGTATTGTTAGAATATATATTTTTTAATATTATTTTTTATTTTTGGATTTGAAAAAGTCAAATTGTTTATTTTATTTTATATGAAAATTTGGAAAAATTGTAATGATTAAATGAGATGAGATGAGTTGAGAAGTGTTGTGAAAACAAACGAGGCCTTAACCTTCACCTTAGGCTGACAGCCACTCATGTGAAGGAGATGGACATAAAGCTTTATGTTTCCCAGGTGCTCACAAAGAGCCTTCCATGAACTACTTCTAAAGTGCATTGGATTTCAAATTTGGGTGACATACTTTATACAGTGGTCATCACTGCGGTAGTAACCAACAAAATCTTAAAAGAGCTATGAACATGGTCTGAAATTCTGGGCAAAAAACATTAAAACCAGATGCTTCTCTAAATGGTATAGTTCAAAGGATGAAAGCTTTCCTTTTTATCAACAAAATTTCAGAGAGAAAAGCCAACACACCATTGACAGCCTTAAGCAAGAGAAGAAAAATGATTATACTAAGTTTTTTCAATTCTGTTAAGGTACTTTCTGCAGTACTCCGAATTGTGTACTATGAGAGCATCATGTAGGTGTGTGCTGAGTCTCACATGTGTACCAGGTTGAGTTGATCTACAAAACGATTACAGGGAACCTGATTGCGATTACCCTTTATAGGTTGCACAAATATGGTTAGCGCACTCGGATCAAAAGAAACAACATTAGAGCCAACCGATAAACACAACACAGCTTGAGGACACTGTAACATAAGACAGTTTTCCATGACGAGGATGTTAGAATTTGAGTAAGGAAATTTCTAGTACCCCAGTTTCTGTAGTGTGAGGGCATTGCAGAAATATATCCTGAAAAAGGGTAACCTGAATTGTGACTGGTCCTTTTAGGCTAGAGTCATAGGCTGAGCGATGCATGCAGTCCTACATAGGGAGTATTACATCAATCTGGGCTATATAAGCGATTAAAGGCAATCCTAACTATGACTCATCATTCATTCCTAACTATGACTCATCATTTATTGCTACCACGTTCCTAGGTCATGAAAATTGAGATCAGACCTGACCGGATAACCCATGTTCATCTAGGGCATATTGCAAAACGCATGCTCTAGAGAAAATTAAATGATCTAATCACAACATCAAACAGCTCATGAAAAGACCAATTCCCTGAGCATAAGAACCATCTTTCAAGCTGGAAAAGGTTCCAAACTCTATGGAATCTTCAGGCCACGGCTCTCTCGGAATGATTTCTTCCGTTCCTTCCAATACCTTACTTAGATGCAGTGGGTCACAACCATCTAAAGGACTCCCACACAGACGCTCATATATATATTGGGATTCACATGCCTATCAATTTATGCCTACAAAGCAATGAAAGATCCGAAAACAAAAGAAGTCTAGCACAAGACGCCGCAAACAGGACAGCATATGTATCCTAATAACTGACCTCAACTTTTATAAATATCCCAATGTTTTAGCCAAGGAAAAAAAGTGACTAAAGTGGACAATTCCTTAGGCACATAATACTATCCTAATTGTTCATAGAATGGGGGAAAGGCTACATACCATTTTATAAGCGACCCAAACAGAAAATGCTGCATGATAGGGACCTTCTCCAAGACCTCCACCTTGTACATCTTCAGCAGCCCGCTGTTGACTTTGTTCCAAGTATGCACTACGGTTATATCATCCAATAAGGGCGAGTGCTCCGCGAACAAACCCTTCTTCACCTTCTTAACAAACGCAATGCACTCAAGGTACAGATACTCATTCGAAAAATTATCCAGTATATCCTGATTATGAATTGATTTGGGCTTCATATACTTGTGATCGATCAGCTGCGACGATCCGAAGATAAACGGCAGAAAATGATAGTCGTCGAGGCCCCAAACCCCGTGCGAACCCGCAGGCTCCAAGCAATAAACCAATTGCAACTTTCTCATTAATTCGAGATACTTCACAAAAACCCTAGCCACAACAGCTTGGTAATCCTCCTCTTTGATGAGCCCCAACCGAGCTAAGCAGTACAACCAAGCGGCGAAGTTGGTTTCGTGGCCGGTACCGTAGTCAATGCGACTCGAGTTCCCGAAACTATCGGCGAAGTATGGAATGATCTCGACCGTGGCGGATTGGAGATCGTCGGGAAGAAAACTGAGCATCAAGGACTCGCTGGTTTCGGCCAGACGGTCATGCCACGTACGGTAAGAGAGGTTGCCATAGCGAGAGGCTTGCTGAAGCGGAGGGATTTCGTCGATCCAGCGAATTAGTGTCTCGATGATAGAGACGATGGAGTTGATTGTCGGGGACAAGTGGCATGGGTCGGAGATTTTGTGGGAGCGGATGGACTCGGAGAGAGCGACGATGAAGCCGAGAAAGTTCTTGGCGGCGTCTGAGTCTAGGAAGCGGCGGATGTCCTCGGGGGATAGGAGTCTTTTGGTGGGGAGTAGGAAGTGGTAGGGAGGGGAGACGAGAGGGACCTTTTGGGACTTTGGGACAGGGGCGAGGATTATGGCCTGCTGGGAGTGGTTGTTTGGGGGAAGATTAATGGCCGGAGAGCGGATGGGGCGGTATGTCGGAGGCGGGCTGACTTCGGACCATGGCAGCGGTGGTGTGAAGGTGGTGGGACTACCGCATTTGCGGCAGGTAGCATCGGTGGTGGTGGCTGCGGTAGCCGTCGGTGGGGATGGGGTTTGGGGCGATTTGGGGGAGTGCTGGTGGTCCATGGGTTGTGGATAGCTGTAACACTCCTCTCGGGATTCACACAGAAAAATAGTTCACTTCGAGAGGGGAGCACCTCCGGTATATAGAAGAAAGAAGAGAATAGAGAATAGAGAACAGATAACAGAGAAGGAAAAAAAAAAAAAAAATTAGGATTTTGATTACTAATATTTTTCATTGGATTTAGAAATTTAAAAAAAGAAAAATATTTATTGTAGCCTACTATATGCGGGAGCCGTAATACAGAATTTAAAAAAAAAATTGTATGTGGAGTGTGCGGAGAGTGCAGTTGATGTATAGCCGCACTCTTTAAAAAAAGCCATCGACTTCCTGTTGGACTGAAATAAAAATTAGACTAATCGCCTAACGACAGGAATCAAATAAAACTGATAATGGCCCAAACGGCCCAAGACTCTACTAATCAACATTTAACACTTGAATTTGGGCTCACCCTTACAAAGTAATGCAACGAGACTTAATAATCCAGCCCACTGACTTAACTCCTCTTCAGTCTAACACTTCATTTTCGTTCACGCCGGTCCCCATTTGCACTTCATTTCAAACACTTACTTCACACACGTGTACTAGGTTTCTTCATCATCCTTCTAGCCCCTTCCTTCGACAAAGCTTTTCCCTTGGGGTTTCGCCGCTCCTGTTACATACCATTCCTCTTTAAAAAGGAAAAATCTATTTATCATTCTTTTTTTCATCATCCTTTCATCATCCCATAATATGACATTAAATAATACGTTCACAAGTGAAACATAATAAATAAGCTCCAAACACCTAATGTCACATCATTAGATGATGAGAAAAATGATGATTAGTATCATTACTCCTTTAAAAAACCTTGCCCTCAAGGTAGAGAAAAGTCTCCTTTTAACTTCGAGTATCCCTCCCAGGTAGCGTTGGTGGCATCTTGGCCGTGCCACTTCACCAATAATTCCACCCGTGCCTTGTTTCCCACCTTCACCATCCTTTCACGGAGCACTTCTTTTGGTTTAGGGTAGAGGATTCCATTGTCATCAACAGGAGGCGGCAACGGTATGGCTACTGCCCTTGACCCTATTTTCTTCTTTAATTGGGACACATGAAATGTGGGATGAACTCTTGATTAGGGGTGATAAACAGTCCAGTCGGATCAAACGGACCGACTGAACCGACCATTTCGGTCCGGACCAGATCGAGACTTAGACCGGTCCGGTCCAGTCCACAATTTAGAGGACCGAAACTTTTCAGTCCGGTTCATGGTCTAAGGTTTTTTTAGACTGGACCGGACCGGACCGGACCGAATGAAAATATATATATTTTATATATAATAATTGTACAATTAACAATATAAAATTTTAAATATATTATTAATACTTGTTAATATTCTATAAATTAACAATATTATATATATATATATCTTCATCTAACAGATCACTATTAACAATATAAAATTTTAAATAAGTTATTAACACTTGTTAATAATCTATGAATTAACTAATATATAATATCAATTAGTTAATTATATAGTAATTATATAAATTAATAATATAATTTTCATCAAATTTATTATCATTGACCATATAAAATATTTTTTTATTGAGTTTGTTACATAATCCACATTAATAAGTCACTTAATTTAATTTAGTATTTTAAATAATTTTTTTATTAATTATTTAAAAAAATAAAAAAAATTAAGCTGGACCGACCGGACCGGACCGGACCGATTGCTATCGGTCCGATTCGGTCCCTTTGGGTGTTCGGTCAGGTCCGGTCCGAAAAAATGATGGACCGAAAACATTAAGTCCATCGCCGGATCGGACCGGACCATTTGCAGCCCTACTCTTGATGTTGTTGGCATATCCAAGGTATAAGCCATGACTCACACCTTTTTCAATACCTTATATGGCCCGAAATACCTGGGAGCCAATTTGAGGCTCCGTCGATGGGCCACTGAGGACTGACGGTACGACTGCAACCTTAGGTATAACCCAATCACCTTCCTCAAATTGTTATTCTTTTCGTTTGAGATATACATACTTATTCATCCTGTTTTGGGCATGTTGCAAGTTCTGTTTGAGAATATTGAGTATCTAATCTCTGCTGCGTATTGTGTGATCCACTATTTCCATGTTTGAGGTGTCTGGGATGTAGTTTAGTACACGGGGTAGGGGGTACCCATAGAGGGCTTCATAGGGTGTGACTCGTAGACAAATGCTAAGTGGAATTGGACCACCACTCAGCCAGTGGGATCCACACTGACCAATCCTTCGGTTAATCTCCTGTAAAACACTGCAAGTAATTTTTCACTGTCTTGTTCAATGCCTCAGATTTTTCATCAGTTTGAGGATGGTATGAGGTACTCATGTTCATCTGGACTCCTTGCAACTTAAAAATTTCTTGCCAAAATTGATTAGTAAAAGTAGTATCCCTTGTTGGACACAATCGATTGGAGCAATATTTTTATATTTGATTTAATGTTGTAAGAAATTCAAATATTTTGTTTTAGCAGAGATTAAAGATTTTAAATTTTTATCAGTATCAATATCAAGTTTTGAAGCAAATTTAAACTTTACTTTCTGACTAAAATGGTCAGTAGTAAGGAAAATGATAACCCTACATCTATTTTACAACTAGTTTACAACTCTATATGAAATGGAGGGTAGTTTTGTAATATTAAATTTATTTTTAGTGAAGTTGCAAGGTTTCATTGGTTGTTTGAATATTAGTTGTAAAATAGTTGTAAAAGAGTTGTAGGTATATCATTACTCCAATAGTAATACCCAAAAGACATTACATTCCACTCATAATGTCCAAATGAGATTGTAAATGAAGTCTTATATCTATCTGACTCACTAATATGGATTTGCCAAAATCCTAATTTCAGGTCAAACTTGGAGAATATTACTGCGTTACTAAACCTATGAATCAAATATTTCTTATTGGGATAGGATACGTAATCCACTCTAAGATTTTGTTCAAATGTTTATAATTAATAACTATGCGAGGTGTCTCTCTCCCAAATTTTGCATTTTTCTAGACTTAAAATGCAGCACAAGACTAAGGAGACTTACTATGCCTAATAATATTTTTGGCAAGCAAATCCTGTATTTCAATTTTGCAAAAGTATCACTATTCATTTGAATAGTTTGAGCTTTGGTATAAATATTTTTCTCAGAAAAGTCTTTAATATCATCATTGGGATCTGAAAAAGCATAAATTTGAATCAGACATCGATGTAGTCAGAGTAACAGTAAAATATTAGAATGGAGGAGTTCGTTGGAAGTATAGGAATCGGTTCTCCATTTTTTTTAGTAACAATATTCAAGATGTAGGCATTGTGATAGATTAATTTAGTTTTATCAATCTTATCATAAATGAGTTTAATAATAAGAGATTCTGTTTGGAATAGGATAGCAGAGTAATATTGCAGGTTTTTTTTATAGGATTCTCGAGAATCCAGTAAAAACCAGTGGGGAAATAACTAGAAGAAGTGTTAAAAGGATCTATATGGACATTTTGCTGAATCATCTGATAATGATAATGATTAAGATGATATGTTTCGACTCTTAGGAATAAAATCTTATGCATCATTCGACATTAATGAATTCAGTTCAAGTGATTTCGAGTATTGCTAAAAAACTGAATCATCTGATTCTCCCAATATTAAACTTGGTTATAATGATTCTTGTTGTAAATTTTTTGGTAAAACAATCAATGTCTTAACCAACAGTGAAGAACAAGAAAATATTTTAATAACTTTGATTAGTCAGATTACATATACATATATATATATATATATTTATATATATGACCATGAACTTGGAAACAAAACTATGAACTTAGGTAAATGATTGATAGTTTTTTGTACTTTCAAGCTTTCTATGTTTCTTGGGGATAAAACCAAGCTTATATGTGATGTCACACACACACACACATATTGTAACACTCAAGCCCCAACACCAAGTCGGTTTTATCAATCTTATCATAAATGGGTTTAATAATTTAAGATTCTTTTTGGAATAGGATAACAGAGTAGAAGTGCAGGTCTTTTACAAGATTATTGAGAATCTAGTGAAAACCAATGGGAAAATAATTAGAAGCAGTGTTAAAAGGATCTGTATGGACATTTTACTGAATCATATGATAATGATAATGATCAAGAGGATTTGTTTCGACTTTTAGAAATAAAATCTTCTGCATCATCCGATATTAATGAATTCAGTCCAAGTGATTTCGAGTGTCGCTCAAAAACTGAATCATATGATTCTCTCAATATTAAAATTGGTTGTAATGATTCTTTTACAAAACTTTTTAGTAAAACAATCAATATCTTAACCAAAAATGAAGAACAAGAAAATATTTTATTTACTTTGATTAGTCAGATTACACACACACACACACACACATATATATTTACATATATCACCATGAACTTGGAAAAAAAACTATGAACTTAGATAAATGATTGATAGCTTTTCGTATTTTCAAGCTTATTTGTTTTCTATGTTTCTTGTGGATAAGAGCAAGCCTATATGTTCATCTCACATATATATACATATATGTGTGTGTGTATTGTAACACTCAGGCCCCAGCACCAAGCCTAAGCTAATCACAAGTTGTATAAAATTTTTCTTTTGGGTTAATATGTATGAAAAACTCACTTGGTAGTGAACGAGTAAATTTTGGAGTAGGCTACGGACGCAAAATCTATTTTGGCAGAGTATGAATTTTATTGGACTTGATAATTGAGTTCAAATTTTTTAATGGACCAAGTGGGAATTGGCTGAAATATTTATGGGACAAGTTGTATTATTTTTAGAAGCTATGTTGGGGCCCATAACTCATGGAAAAAGTCCAAATTTCCCAAAACACAAGCCTGTGAGAACCTAGGGATCAGTTTCCACACCCACACACGTCGACTCACCATGCACCTCTCCATCCCACTAGGGTTCACAACAGGGCATATATATATATATATATATATATATATATATATATATATATATATATATACCCACATATTCATGCAAACCTCATTTTTTCTTCCTCAATCTAGGGTTGTCGTCAACCTTCAGTATACGCCAGAAAACCACCATCACCACATAGTCGTTGCATCGAAGGAGTACATGCACTGAAGGTCACATTACAAAGTTGTGAGGCCGTAGCTAGTTCCACAACCATGCAACCTCTAACCACGACCAAAGAAGCCAACACATCTCACGACGTTGCACCCTCACGGTCTCCCCACAACCTTCTGTCACAACCTGTAACAATGCTACACCAGTGGACCACCACTGTAACACTCCTCTACTCAGCCACCGTGAAACTTACTACACGAATAGCCTTGTTTCACACCATTAACCGTGCACTAGCACCGCATAGCCAAACCAACCCCCGTCGCACATCATCTTCCTCTACGCCAACAACCTCCATACATCCAACCCCACATGGCAGGCTTTGTTTCTGCTCTTCAAAATAGAGCACTTGCTCCCCCACCGTGACACACAGAAATTGCAAGTCGTCACATCTCAGCTGACGGTGAAAGTTACAACGTTTGGTTGCTCTACACAGTGAGTCTCTATCGCCGAGCACCCCAGGCGTAGCCCTCAACTCTCTCGGTAATCTCTCTTTCCCTCACATCGTGTTCTCTCTCTCTCTATTCTCTCTCTATTCTTTCTGGCCACCAGGTTTGCCATCGCACCAACTCCGCCACATGGTTTTTGTTCTCTCGGTGAGTTATCTCAGACAGTCCCTCCCTTACCAGATGTACTTCCTTTGAAGCTTGTTTTTCTTCAAGTTCTAGCCTTTGAGTTCTACCCACTTATTATATATAGTTACATAAAAGCCCTTAAGATCACGTGTATAGCTCATAATGGAAGATTTTAAGCCTTTTTAATATTAATTACATCTCTGCCCATTAGTTGGAAGTCATGGTAGATTGTTTTATTCTATTTCAAGTAGGTCGTGGCCGGATGTTGAGTCCGATTATATTTGTTACAAAACATGACCTATAATATCTTGTGTGGGTTTCGGCTTCACACTACAAGAAAAAGCCGTTTATGGGCCAAAAGATATTGCGATGAGCAACAATTGGACTGCAGAGGCCGTTTATCACTGTAACAGTATTTTTCTTCTGGAGAGAGAGAAAATCACCGCTAAAAAGACTATTTGCGCTGAAAATATGTCGCCGCAAATATAATCCCAGATACAGCCTCGGCGTATAGCACGCATGGGTCTTTGACGATGATGTTTTTGCTGTATTTGCGGTGATTGAAATTAAAATCCTGCGAAGTCCCCTTCTTTCTTTTTCCCCCTCGTTTCTTTTCCTTCTCCCGCTTTTTTCTTTTCCCCTAAATCGATACTCATTCTCTATCGTTTATGAGTTTGCTGCCGCCCTTCCCAAGTCGTGCCTGCTGCCGTGCCATCGCCACCTCTCTCTATCTCAATCCTCTGTCTATTTCTTTCTCTATCTTCGTCTCTGTGTGTGCACGTCTCTCTCTCTCTCTCTCTCTCTCTCTCTCTCTCTCTCTCTCCCTCTCCGTCCGTTTCTCCCACTCTCTATTTCGCCCTAATTTTCTCTCTCTCTCTTGATTCCATCGTCATATGTGGGGGATCGCGACCGGATCGTGGACGAGGGGCTGCTGCTCAATGAATGGGTCTGTATTTTTCAATTTTTTCCCCTCTCGTTATAGGTATATGTATTGCAAGTATTTCATCTGAGCATAGTGCTATTGCCTTCATCTATGTTTGTTTTGATTTCGTAGATTTGGAGTTTCTGTGTACTGTCTGGGTAAGTTCACTTTTTTTTGGATATTCTCCATGATTGATTGTGAATCGGTTACGAATGCAATGCTTTATTTACATGATGTATCCAAGTCATTCTATATGGAAAAACGATAATGGTGTCTGTCAAGTAATCATTCATATCTATCACATTCCTCTTTTCTGTTGTTTCAATTATTTTGTACAAGTGTGGTAGTTGGAAAATTAAGAGTTTTCATGAGTTTACCTTTGAGAAACCTCAGCTATAGAAAAAATTCAGATGTTTACTGTAAATTTGCTTTTGAGAGTGATGAGATACTTACAATTCAATGATCTTTCTGGTGACAATTTGGATTGGTTGTCAATTTCTAGCCTACTGAAAATTAGATTGGTTGTCAATTTGGTGATGGTTTTTCCGCATGTATATTTGTACATTCAGTTAGCATTCTATTGTATTGAATGGAGGCTTGAATTTTTGCATTTAATTTAAGTGTATTTGCACATGTTGATAATTTTATTTTGAAAAAAAAAATCAAATGGTGTTTATCAGCAATTAAAGCGGAAGAGTGACACAACAGATTATGAAGCTGATTCTGTTGATAGAATGGCTGGTCCTGGGTTCACTGAAGTAGTTAACAGTCCCCTTCAGAAACCTGTGTCAGTAAAAGGGGGAAAGGCAAACAAAACATCACGGCTTTCGAACGGCAGTAAATTTAGACCTCAAACTCCAGTCTCAAATGTTGGTGAGAACAAAACTTGTTGAGTATTTTCCAATATCTGTATTCCTACTATGTATCAATGTCAGTATTGGTCAATGTAAACCACAAGATACATAGGTTCTATTAAAATTCATGAGATACACTTACTGTTAAAATTTCTACAAAATTTGGCAACTTCTCCTTCCGGCAATAATCTCACTTCAGCTGGACCTTGTCGTTATGTAACACCCCCTTCCCTTAGACAAGGAGTGTTACGTATTTTTCATAAAAATAAATTTGGCAAGAGATCTCAAATTTCATAAATGAAATTAGAAATTTATTTTGTAGAAAAATATCTAATAAAATATCTTCCAAAAACATTAAATGAATAAACTGAATAAAATTCACATCATAAAAGCATGTTTTATTTGAGAAAGTCTGAACTAAAATTTATTGCTCCTTCTATTCCTGACATGCCTGCTCGTATTCATCATCCTCACCTGGGTGGTTAAAAACATGAAAACAAACAAAAATAAGTCGAATACTCAGCAAGAAATCCATCAGAACATAAACATAATAAACATAAGGTTTTCATAAAAAATTTTCATACTGAGATTTTAAATCCATGACTGTTCATACTAATGCTTCTGCTATGCATTACTGATTTAACTGAATTAACTGATTGATCTGACTGTTTTATATGATTTAACTGATTTATTTGACTGACCAACACACTTAACCCTATGTGCGAGGTTGTGCACCGGCCCCACATCCCGCTGCAGCAAGGGGAGCCACTAATAGTATTCTGGCATACTATGTGGTCACGACTGAGTTCGTGGCTTGCACATCCACCCTGAAGTTGAACTGCATTGGTACCATGCATCTGAATGGCCATCTTATTAACTGATTTGATCTTATCTTGCACTAGAATTTAAGATAGCTTACGTGTCTTATACACATGAGATGCATGACATATTATATACATAATCATATTTCTGAATTTAAACATGATGCGGAATGAAAAAATCGTATGCTATGCTGGATGACATGTTTTCATATGACATGAGTGGTGCATAAATAATGGCTGGAAATGAACTGGCTTGAATAATACTTATTTATAAGCTGAATTGTGATTATCATAATTTGTGATCAAATTACTTACCTCGCTGCGGTTCTTCTTGAATAACACTTTGTAACTTGACACCTATATGCAATAATAACTATCACTAAATTTGTTTGGGAATAAATAAGTACTAATATCTTACTTAATTAAACTCACAATCTAAAAGATAGTCAAATATATCTTTTGTTTAACACTATAATAAAAAATCCTAGTATTTAAATTACTTAAATACTAATTTATAATTTAGTAGAATACTCGAGCTATTTTACAATAATGCATAAAACTTAAATTCTTAAACTAAATTTCATTTCTTAACATAATTATTAAATCTTATAAGAAACCTAATAAATTCTATTAAATATTCTTAACATAATAATTTTATTAAATTTTACTAAATAGACAAAGGAATATTAACAAAATATTAGCAAAATATCCTTATATAATAACCTTTGACTAATATATTTATTTAAGGAAACTGAATTTTAAAATGTTAAGCTAAATAAAATTAGTAAAACTGTTGTTGAAATAAAATAAGATTAAATCCAATTTAAAATAGAAGTCCATTTAAAGATCATTAGAATTTGTAAGAGTTGCAATCTGGCCCAGAACATAATATTATTACTACATGAGCTTAACAAAATAAGCCCATCACACGCACATAAGGGCCTAGGGCCCAAGGGTCCATTAAGAACCTAAGGATTCTTCTAGAAACATGATACATGGCTAAGCAAAAAAAAAAAAAAAAAAATAGAGAGTTTGAGAGAGAGGGAAGGCCACTGCGACGGACTCACCGAGAGAGGGAGAAGGCCACTGCAATGGCTCAGGGTGGCTGTCAAGGGTCACGACGGCGCGACAGGGTGGTCCTCTGGGCAAGGAGGTGCGATGCCAAGAGAGAACTACTAAAGAAAACCGAAAGGGAGAGGAGGTTGGCGGCGGTCGAGGGTTTACCGGAAAGGAGTGGGCTCGGCGGGGCTGCGCTGGTCTGCAGTTTCTAGTTCCGCGGGTGGTGCTCCGACGTCCTATGGTGGTCGGCGGCGGTTAGGTAGAAACTAAGGCTTAAGCGAAAGTGTTGTTCCTCTGGGTATTTCAGAAATAAAGGATTTTGTGGGGTGGCTCACGAGTTTCTCATTACGTATACGGGGTAAGCACAATTTATAAGGGTAGACGATAGAGAAAAAATAAAAGGAAATCTAGAGGAGTAGAGACGTGCATGTGCAAGAGAGTGGAGACGTGCGGAGTGGAGAAAATTACTCATCAACAGAGTCGGTTCCCACTAGAATGTTAACAACTAACACTGAGAAACATACGGATTTTGAGGTTTAAAGTGTTTGAATAGAGGCTAAAAATCAAGAGATGAGGTTCGGTGGAGATAGGGAGAAATAAACTTTAAATTCAAACCAAACTCTAGTGAACGTAATCTGATACAATTTAGTAATAATTATTAAAACAAAACTCTAGTAAATTCAAATAAAATTATAATAGAAATTATTTAAAATAATCAATATAAAAATATGATGAAACTATAATCATAATAATAATAGAAAAAGTTTTACTAGAAAATTTACTTATGCCCCAAATCCAAGACTAGTATGTTACAATTATGACAGCTCCTTGGGTAACAAATTACTATTTATGCATTTATTGGTTATGTTATATCTCATTATTTTAAAAATAAGCATGGTTCATTTCATTATAGGCTATTTGTGGAATTTAGCTACTTCTTGTTTAAGAGTGACATCAATGTCATATGATTCTTATACAGGTCTCTTGACAAAGAAGTTTATCAATCTAATCAAACATGCTGAAGATGGTATTCTTGATCTAAATAAAGCAGTTGAAACTTTGGAGGTGACCGTTATTCAGGCCCCAAAAGCAGTTGATCTAAATCAAACATATCAATTATTTTTAATGTGCTGTTAGTTGAAGATTAATGATGTAGGTGCAAAAGGGGAGGATATATGATACAACAAATGTGCTTGAAGGAATTGGTCTCATAGAAAAGAAGCTTAAAAACAGAATTGAGTGGAAGTAAGGGAATGTTTTCTTCACTTTTCAAAGTTCTATGTTATATTTGTTATCCTAACTGTGAGGACTGATTATCGGCTGCATGTAAGAATTTACTTTGTTTGATGGATTATTTTATTAGAGGACTTGATGTCTCAAGGCCAGGGGAGGCTGATGATGTCGAGGGCTTGATGAAGGTTGTCGAGAGCTTGATGTCGAGAATTTACTTTCTGCTCTGGTGCTCCTGCTATTTAGGATGTTGAGAGCTTGATGAAGGTTGCAGAGCAACTTCCCCATAAATGTGCCTCTGGTCCCTTATGTAGTTCATTGATTGATGGGGTTAAATGGCTAAAGAAAGCCTTAGAGCCCATTGCTGCACCACACAATTTCAAAAGATGCAAGCTGAGTGATGCTAAGAAGTTCTTACTGACTCTCAGTATATTAAAGTCTCATTTCCGATGATGGTTGGTCAACTTCAAAATTCTATTAAGAAACACAAGCTTTGGCAAGAACAGGTGCCTCAGTTTTTCAATCATAAGTCTGAGGATCGATCTTGGTGTTTAATATTAGAGCTCAAGGTGATCATCTGCAGGAGCTTGGAAATTCTGTTACTTTCAGTTGCACCGAACTTGATTTGGTCTCTCAATTTGGTTTTGCTGGTTGGGTATCTTGAGACTTTCATTTCACTTTTGTTTTCTCTTGTAATTCTTGTATAATTTTGATGATCTTGAGGATTTTGATGATTTTGAGGACTCTGGTTTAGGCTCTGTAGTGTGTAATATATAGCAGAATAAGTTGGCTTTTTTTAATGTTTGTATGATTCAATTTCAATGTTTGCATCTTCAACTTTTTGCAGAATAATTTTGGCTCTGTAGTTTGCATGTTTGTAATATATAGTAGAATAATTTTGTAATGTGTCATGTTTGCATCTTAACTTTTATATGATGTTTGCCTTTTAGATGACATTTATTTTTATTCTTTTGGTATTTTTATTATGCTTGGATTTTTATAGATTTTCCTTGAAATATAAATTTAGTGCATGGCTTGGATTTTGATGAATACGGTTTTATGCTTTTATATTTTTTTGGGGGATCATTGTTCTTTGCGGCGAATTAGGATTCGCCCCATATATTTTTTTAAATGCTTAACTTTATTTCCGGCGAGTAATTCTCGCAGAAAATAATTATTTTCGGCCCGTAGTAATCGCCGGAAATAGTTATTTGCGGAGAACTAATCAAGCGCCAAAACTGTTTATACCTCTTCAAACTATTATTTTTGACCGAATACAGTCGCGGCAAAAGATCTTCTATGCGACGATTGTCAAAGGCCACCGCAATTGATCAACCCAGACTTGTTTTTCTCGACCAGTTTGCCGTGAACAAATTGAGGTTGGGTGAAATATTGTGGCGATTTACATGCTTTTTGCGGTGAACTTACCTCTCCACAAAAGGACAGATTTCTTGTTGTGTCATTTACATTGGCTTAGTTTAATTGAGTAAATATGTTAGACATACACTTTATCTTACATAAATAATTTAGAGTTCAATATATTAGCCAAAAAAGTTAAGTGGATATTGATGAAATTAGAAAGTGATGATATTTTAGGGTTATGAAAATTTTAGATTTTTAGAAAAAATAGGTTATTTTAGTATTTCAATCTTAAATATCAAAATACGTGTTTAAATAGAAGATTTAAATAAATTATGTATCTATTTTAAAGATGATGACTAATATTCGTTGGTGCTATTGTGAAAAGATTTAAAAAAGTTAAAAAGTCTAGGTAAGCAGAATTCTCATGCTAGACTTTGTATAAAATGATGGACTAACTTTGATTCTTTTGAAAAATGTGCACGATATGTTTGGAAATGAAATGTGAAAACAACCTCAGGCGTGTGTTTTACATTACTCATGAAATTTTATAAAAGAAGAAATTATTTTTTGTCATGACTGGTATAGACATGAGCTTATTTTTGACATTCTGCTTCTGAACTGTGCAAAAAGAGTGAATATGAGAACTAAAAATTTTTGCGTTGATTAAGTAAAGATGCTTTAATCTGTTTTTGATATTGTGAAAATGATATGAATTCGTTTAGTATTCAGTTTGATATGGTGTGGCATCTGAAAACCTTTAACATTACTTTCTAATTATGTATATGATTTTGTTGTTGCTCTGGTGTTTTGTTTTTGATCTATTTCGTTAAGGCCCCACCACGGGTAATAATAGTGGTATACAACCCTGCCACGGGTAATAGTAGTGGTATACGGCCCTACCACAGATAATAATAGTGGTATACAGCCTTGCCACGGGTAATAATAGTGGTAGACGACCCTGTCACGGGTAATAATAGTGGTATACGACCCTTCTATGAGTAATAATAATGGTATGCAACCATAGCACGGGTAACAATAGTGGTATATGACCCTGCCACGAGTAATAATAGTGGTATACGGCCCTGCCATGTGTGATAGTAGTGGTCTTTGTATGAGTGCACACCATTTTGGTGATATAGTGATTTATGTTTTGTTTGGCAATGCATAGATGCATAACCTTACCATGAGATTAAGCATGACCTCTATTCTGATATAATGATGACGATGTTCAGTTATGCTATGCCAGATGAGACTTTTGAATAAGAATATTTTTTAACTTTAGCTATGATAGTTTTTATAACATGTTATGATTTTGTATTTTGAAATTAAAAATATTTTGTTCTGCATTCTAAATTTTGTAAATGCTCATGTTTACATACTAGTATATATTCTCTACTTACGGAATTTTTGATAACTTACCCTTTATCTTCACAATATTTTTCTGATAATTGTGATGGTTCAGCTGGAAATCAAAAGTATGAAGTATTATCAAGATTTGATGTTCGTAGAGGATAAGTGTCAAAGGGTACAAGTAATTGTTGGAGAGTCCTATTTAGTAGATTTATTATTTTATGTTATTTTGGATATTTTGAGACATGGATGTTTTTGAGTCTTTGTGGAGATTTGAATTTGTTATGTTGAGGTATTTCTTTGGTGTCTTTGAGGAGGAACATATATATTTGTGTTAAAAAAATAAATTTATATTTTATGGAGTCTTTGAAGTATATATAAATGTGTTATGAGATATGATTTTAGATAACACGAGCTAACTCCTTAGACTTTTGGGACCAGGGTGTTATATTATATGATGATAATAATATCATCTTTGTTAATAACTGAGTTATACAAACTATGTAAAAGTGCGGTTAATTAGCATAAAAAAAACTAAAATGAACTCATATACAGAGTTTATTGAGCATGTGTTTTTCTTGCTATATATATATATATATATATGTGTGTGTGTGTGTCTATAATTTTATCATGATGATCAAGAAACAATCATCACAACCATTACGATCTAAACCAAACTAGTACTATTCTAAATACGAAATTGAATCAAAGATTGAATGGAGATATATAGATTCATAAAAAAAGGAGATAAAAAAATGAATTAATATGAATATAATCTTTCCTTGTACATTTTAACTTGGGACACGCAACTCTAAAATACGTTCTTGACATGCATCCATATCTCATACGAACGTTTTGCACTTGGAGGTATGAGGGTCCCACATCATCGGCACCAAGTACTTGCAGTCGTTCAGCCCGACTGCATTAAAGCTAGCTCCTATCGTCTTGTCCACCAATACCTCCCTTGGATACCCTGGAAAAGCCCCCTTCCCGAATATACCAGTGCACGCCGACACCGCTTCCAACGACCCCTCCAACGGTCCCTGATAGTAACCGTTATCAAACGGATTCGTCACCGCTCCTTCGAATACTATTGCCAGGTTGATAACCATTCCATCGACCTCGACGTCTCCGCTAGGCGAAACCAACGATGGGGTTTGAGGCCCGTATATCGACTGGTGAAATGGCCAAGCGCACTGGCCCGGGCACTGGGTTGCCAGATTACCCACCTAGGCGTATGCGTACTTGACTTTCTTGTACGACACGTACCCGTGGGTGTCGCACTCGCTCATGCAAAACTCCTCAACAGCTACGTCAGCCGAGGTAAGCACGGCGTTTATGGCATTGCTCTTGCAACCTGCTGGTCTGGAAGCCAGAAGTGTAATTTGCTCGTTCGTCAGCGATTTTCCAAACAAGTATTTCTAGTTAAGCATTTGGTTCCCAAGGACGAGGGCGCATGGGCCTCCTTTGTATTTTCTCGTGGTACTCCACCACGATTTGACGAAGGTGTGACGTGGGGTTTTGCGGGCATTACGAGAAAGTACGAAGTCGACGAGTATGGAACATTTGGCGGTGGAGAACTTCCCATACAAGAGGAGATTAATGGTAATGTTTCCCTTGGGAAGTGGACGTCGTGGTACTTGAGGAAAATTGGTGGTTGTTTTACCGAAGAGAGCATGCGCGAGTGCGAGGTGGTGATGGCAGGGTTAGGTAGAGAGGAAACGATGAGAAGCGAGATGAGGATGTAGAAGCGGTAAAAAGAAGCCATTGAGAGTGCAGCTAGGTATTTCTTGCTGAGGAGAATGTGGGAGTGTGTTATATACATACATACGTACAACGCGTACGAACAGCTAGCTGGGCTGAAGTCTGAGTGAGAGGCACGTTGTGGTGAGGCGACGTGAGTTTGACTAGTTTAATTGTGGCAGCTGTATCCTGGGAAGGAGTACTTGTCGACTCTTATTATGTTTCATAATTGATGTATAGATACATCAAGGATTTGATCTGATTCTCTCGTTTTATAAGTACCTCGTGGGAGACACGGTTCTAGGGGGATTATGCCTCAAAGGAATTAATGGAGCTCCTCGGTAATAGATCCCTCTCTTGCTTATTCTAGTGAGAACGTCTTTACTATATAAAAAAGAATGAAAAATTTCTGGGGAGAAGTCACCATAGTGAGTGTAGCTATTGCATACTTTACGTGACATAAGTCAAATGATGAAAACACCCTATAATATTTATCTCTTAAATTTGAAATTATTGTAGACTGAGAGAGTTGATGAGAGAGAGACCGACGATGAGAGAGAGAGCGGAGATGAGAGAGAGAGCATGAGGGATGAGAGAGAGTTGAGGAAAGAGAGAGCTCGATATGAGAGAGAGAGTCGAGGAGAGAGAGAGAGAGGAGAGAGAGAGCTCGAGATGAGAGAGAGAGCGGAGATGAGAGAGAGAGAGTCGAGGAGAGAGAGAGTGACGATGAGAGAGATCGAGATGAGTGAGAGAGAGTCGAGGAGAGAGAGACCGAGATGAGAGAGAGAGCTCGAGATGAGAGAGAGTGTCGAGGAGAGAGAGAGTCGAGGAGAGAGAGAGAGCCCGAGATGAGAGAGAGAGTCGAGGAGAGAAAGATCTGATGAGAGAAAGAGCGTTGAGATGAGAGAGACGATGGGAGGGATAAGAGAGACGAGAGAAGCCGTCTAGTGAAAAAAAAAATACATGGACCAAAAGCATCTACGTAGTGAATGCATTGTGTGCACCCACTACAGTGGATGCTATGTAGCAGCTCTCAGAAAGAATAGTTCACGTTGTTTAATTCGTCTATATTTCGATCGACAACGAAAAAAGCTCTTACGCACAAACGAAGGATTTTATAGCATTATCCTACGTGCAAAGATAGACAAACGACTTTAAAGATGAAATACACAAAAAGAAGGCAGTTCCATACTTCGCGAAGATTCAAGAGTCGTGACTCGTACTCACATTCTCAGAACAAGTTGGAATAGGCCATTAAGGTCCATCTCATAAAGTGATCTGAGCCCAATTGTCAGATCGATTCTGCGGCCTATAATCATTACAGTCCAATCATGAAGGGATCCAAGCCCACTTCTCTCTCTTTTGATTCGCAGTCTTGCAATCATATAAATTGGGGGTTCACTTAATATAAATCCACTAATCGAGACCTTGGAATTAACAAGCCCAGTGGCAATGCTACAAATCCAGCTTGACGATAAAGAATCCAATGGTATTGCTGATCGACAGACTACGGCTGAAATCCCAAGAGTTTTTTTTTTGTTTTTTACTAGGCAAGCAAATTTCTATTAAAAATGAAAAGGATGATACATGAGGAGGGAGTTGGGTTCCCTAACAAACGCCCCAATACAAAAAACTACAGTGCAAAGAAGGTGGAAAAAAAGAAAAAAAAAGTTTTGGAACCAATTTCTTAGTCCATACCCATGCCCTACAAAGAGGACGATGTCTTAAAAGACGGAAATAAGTAGTTCGCAAAGTTATGTGAACTATGGAACCACTGTAGGTGGTGATGGATCCGTTGGAAGTGGTGATGGTAGTGGGTGTGCTCCAGTTTGTTATCTTGAAATGTTTTTTGGAGAGATCCGTAATCCTTTTTCCAAGATCATTAGTTAGAAAAAACGATAATATAATAGAAAGCACGACAACATATGGGCTGATTTGCGGCCAGTCATTTGCCTTCCCGCACATCAATGGTGGTGCATGGCAAATCCACGACCTTGGGAGGAGAAATGATTGGATTGCCTTGAACTCTTGTTGGAAGGTTTACCATCATTTTTTTCTGCATAGAAGGCAGTATACTGTGGAGAATCTGGTGTATGAAGGTTGAGGTGAGTCTCATAACTTTGAAGTAAGGGGACTACTTCACTGTAAGAAGGCATTGGTGGCTGGAGCATCGAGGTAGTGAATGGTTTATACCGTGCACCAAGTCTTGTAAGTAAGGAAAAAACCTTGTTCTTGTCACTAACTACATGTCCAATAGCAGCAAGGCTATCACATATCACCTTGAGTTTTCGAAGGTATTCATTGAGAGAAACTTCATGAGCACTAGGCATAGGCTTCCTTGAGAGCTGCTCAAACCTGTGTTGAGGTATCAAGGCCAATAGCATGACCAAGAGCCTCTTCTGCTAAGGTTCCAATGATCCGACCTTGGAGTAAATGATCTGCTATTTTCCATTTTTTGTATTCTGGATTGGGGGCAATAATAAAGCCATCGGTTGCTAGAAGTACAATAACTGGGGATTGGCTTTCTCCAGTGAGAAAATTTGTAAGCTCTTGACTTTCAGTAAGTGCAAGGACTTGCTCACGCCAGAGAGGATAATTTTCAGGCTTGAGCCTGAGGGTAACAAAATTGCCAACGTTGAGAGAAGCGGAAGACATTGTATTACTCTAGTACCAAAAAGAAAATAGACAAAATTGGATAGATGAAGAAATCTCACCACACCAAATTAGTGTGTGGTTGTATATCATTTATACAACTTTCTATCTCTTTAGAAATGTATAATTACAAAGTAAAAGGCTAAACACAAGGCTGCTATCGTGCTAGAGTTATTGGCAGAGATTTTGATTGAGCTAGAGCCTTCATCTGCAGATGTATATCTTCTGAAGTTCCCAAGTCTTCATCCATGATTTGAGCAGAAGTTGTAGACACGAATCCGCTATTTTATTGTAAGAGCCACAGCTCCATCCTCCTCTTCGACGAAAGCACTCAAAGTAATGGAATTTTCTAGAGAGAATGAAGAGGTTCTCTCTCTATACCAAGTTATGAGCGATACACATCTCCTACAAATTTAAGAGTTGATAGTACCAAATACTACTTAGGAGAAAAGAAATGACAAGAACCCTACAAAAAATGAACAAAATATATTAATTCATATCACTTTTGACCGGATATGTGTGTGTATAAATATTACTTGATAAGTATCTATCATGTTTTATTTCATTTTTAATGGAAAAGTTTTTAATCGGACTTTTGAGGTTTGCCTTTATATAAATTTGTTTTAATGGTAAGCTAGCTACGTGTAGCAAAATACGTGGGTGACATTCTAAGAGTGTTATTTATTGGTTTACACATGGAACAATGATGCACTTATGTTCCAAGTTATGGCTCGTGGTTTGAGTTATGAGTGGATGGGCCGCTTTATGTATTGGACCACCCTTAACATTGAAAAAAGATGAGAAGCAATCGCAAATTGAACTCTATGCCAACTGCCCAGCATTAGCTGTATCTGAACCAAACCGTTATCAATTAATTGTGAGAACTATTTTGGACGTATTTTGTACCTATCGGGAGGACTCCTCGGACAGTTAGGAGGTGGATGAGGACAGTTAGGAGGTGGACTAAAGGACCTACAAACATACAAATAAAGAAGGGAGCTTGAGGGTGATCAGGGGACCCTCTGATGCTTAAGTTAGTTTTTCTTTTTAGGAAGTGTTTACTTTACCCATACATTTTAAATTCTGTGAGTTTGATCTTACTTTGATTAGGCTTTTATACTAGGCAGTTTGGAGTTCTGTTGCTTACATCCCAATGAGCTATCTCATTGTGCCTCATGCACGCAAATCAGTTAGGGGGCTTGATACCCTAAGAAAAATAATTAATACGGTGTTAAGCTTTGACTCACGTCTCGGTGCCCCCTTAGTCAGGTCCGACGAGTCCCTCTCCCTCTCTCTCTCTCTCTCTCTCTCTCTCTCTCTCTCTCTCTTTGCGATGAGAGCCATGGTTATTCTTTTGACACACATTCTCACGGCTACTGCTTCACAACCATCATTTCAGTTGCCTCTCAGCATACTGTGGCGGTGCCCACCTTTCCTTCCTCAGTGTAGGAATCATGGTTACCTCTCCCACACGCTTCCTAACAGCTGTTATCTAGGGACTTAAGGAGATTGTGCCTTTTCTGCTTGTCCTAGCGGCACCCACCTTCCTTTTTCCAAGTGAATGGTGGTTATAGCTTTTCCCACACGATTCTTGGTAGCTACATGCTAGTGATGATTCGAGGCGGCTGACAGGTCGTCATATGTCACCTCTGGCAACTTTTGTCGACGTCTCATTAGTCTTGGGCCGGGACGAACAAGCCTCTCACTTAATGGGACAAGCCCAGCAAAGGCTGTCATTTTCACTTTGCTAGACCGATGGGCCTCCCTTTGGATCGTAGGATCTCGAACTCTTAGATTGGGCCTTTTTACCCTCTTCAAGAACGGTTTTAAAAATGTTTCCGGACAAAGGTTGTCTTGATCTCTTCATATGGGAGGGCCTAGGCGCCCACGTACTTGGGACCCCAAATAATATATAAAGTTAGCATGTATCTATAATGTGTACTTACTACTTAGCTATTCTTGACATTGATATTCTTTTGGAATTTTGGGGGACCCTATAACGCTGTTAGAATAGAGCCTTATTTTTCATGGCTAGGATTTTTTTGGAATAATGGAGAGAAACAGATTGAAAAGAACCCCAAGATTGAACATAGCATATGAAGAAATTTACTTTTTTATTATTTAAGCATCATATCAATAAGATATGTAAAAGAATTTTGTGAAAACAAACTAGGAGTAGTAACGATCTTTCTTTTGTCTACTGTCTACTATATTGTATACACTAACAACCGATATTTGGGCAGATCTCTTCTCAGACTAGTGTGGAACAGGTTTTCTTAGAGGGGTCGAAGAGTGCTGGAAGCAAGTATTTCCTTCCATCAACACCATTTGCATTATAGCTAGCACCAGTCGCCGGGTCCAACAAGAGGTCCCCGGCATAGCCAGGGTAAGCCCCCTTGCCATACACACCCGGACAAGCCGATGCAGCTTCGAGTGGCGCCTCCTTTGGACCCTGGAAGTAGCCATTTCCAAATGGGTTGGTAGCTGTACCGGCTAAGAGGCTAGCCAGGTTGATGACCATGCCGTCCAGACCCACATCGTTGTTGGGTGCAACCAAAGGCGAGCTCTGGGGCCCGTAGATGGGCTGGTGGAATGGCCATGCGCATTGACCGGGGCACTGAGTCTCTGAATTGCCAACCCAAATGTAAGCAAACCTGTCGCTCTTACCCTTCACGGATGCACTCTTGGAAGATCCGTGGGTACCGCATTTGCTTGAGCAGAAACCTTCCACAGTCACGTCCGCTGAAGTCAGAACCACGTTAATGGCATTTTTCTGGCCTCCCTTCGATGCCAATTCAATTATTTGCTTATTCGAGAGTGATTTACCCAAATAGTAACTCTCATCGACCGTCTGAGAACCCAATGAGAGGACAAGACCGGAGGGCTTCTTGGAGTTGACGAGGCGGTAGTATTTCTCGATGGTTTTCCACCATTTGGAAACTGAAGGTTGCGCCGTGGTGGGCTTGGAAGTAGAAAGGGAGGTAATGAAATCTGAGATGATGGCTCGTTGGGAGGGCTTATATTTGCCATACCAAATCAGATTTACTTGGATTTGACCAGTAAGAAGAGGGCCATTGTGATATTGGAAGAGAAAAGTGTTTTGGGTTTCATCTGACTCAGCAAGTCTCCTCGCTGCCAAGCCGAAATGGAAGAGGGAGATGAGAAGGAGTAGTTGTAGTAATAGATTGATGTAAACCAAAGATGCCATTGTAAATTTCAGGATTGTAATCTCAGAGAGGGTTACACACTACAAAAGATGAGATGATTAGAAAGCAGAGAATGCTATGCAGATGGAGTTTGGGATGTGGAGAATGAGTTTTGGGGGAGATATATATATATAGTGGTCAAAAGCATGGATGAGAAACAACTAGGAAGGGACGACGAACAGGCAGCTGCATTCGAAAGTGAAATTTATTGGTAGAGAGTGAGATGCCAGCAGGTAACGCGTTGCTTTTTTAATCAATTCGTCCGTGGCACTCCCAGCCGAATCTACTTTTAAGTCAACAATATATCACTAACATTACAGGTCTTAAACAGCTAAGAGGAATAGGACTAATTAGATTGCCCAATGGGCAAAGACGAGGAGGATGGCAAGGGACAAAAAATGAGTGCTACTGGTCTGGATTTATTTTAGGAACCACTATAAACGTTCTAAACGGGGCAGGTGAATCTTTTTTTTTTTTTTTTTTTTTTTAAGATGTTATATATCTGTTATTCTCATAGCTGTTTTAGCTCAGCCAAGCCGATACTTTTTTTAACCATTCCTTGACTGAATAAATTACCCTTTCCATAATTCACACCAAGCACCCATAGCTCCAAATTATTAGTTTTATACCGAAAGTCTTCATAATTATCTCGAATATAGATATTCATATATATATATATATATATATATTTTGGTAGAAGTTTGACAATGTCATAGATTAGAAGAAGCTGAGACACCAACACCAATTGTTTATAATTTCGGAAAGGTGGGCCTGGTGAAACTCCAGAGTCGAGGAAGGATGGTCGGTGCTTGGTGCTGACATACTGAGATGTCAGGATATTGGACTAACGTGTTTGGGGGGGGGGGGGGGGGGGTGGAGGTGCGCGTGGAGCATAGGCGAACTTATTGTCCAAGCAATGCATTGCCTATTGGGTTTGAGCAGGGTGCATGGGCGGCATAATGGTGCGTAGCGTATGGTGCACTGGCAAGCTGGTGGGGTTTTATTTTTTTTCCTGTATTGTGGTCCACTCACAGTGTCTATTGACATGGCGCTTTAAAACCTTGCTTCTAGGGGCTACAGCTGGAATTCACTTTGTGCGGGATTAATCCATACCAACTCAACTCATTATCGCTCCCAACCAATCCGTACCGTCTTTACAACATTTATTTGCGAATTTAGAACTTGTTTTTTTTAAGATTTCATCCATGCACTTTTTTTTTTCTCAATAGAAACAGTCTCTTATTATATGATTGAGTAAGAAGTCATTCCATTAAGTTTCCCATCAAACACTGTTATAAGGCTACATTTGAATATAAATATGAGTTGAGTTGAGTTGAGTTGAGTTGTAAATAATAACATTTTGTAGATCTCATTGAGATGTGTTTAATTTTTTTAAGTTGATATGTATTTAACTTTTTAGATTGAAATGTATAAAATAAGTTGAGATGAATTTAATTTTTGTATAAGAAGTTTAAAAAGTAATAAATCTCATTAATGATTAGTTTGTAATGAGTTGAGATTGATTTAACAACTAAATACGATCTACACACATGTGAAAACTGTGTATAAATTTGATTGTCATGTGAAAAAAATTACTTTTTTAATAAAAACAGTTAGTCTGAAAATAATCTCTTATGTTATGGATAAGTAAGGAAGAACTCTTTAAGGGAAAATGGTGAAGAAAACAAATCTGAGCGTGCAGCGTCGTCCAGAAGGGAGGTGCATAGTCTACACGCACCTTGCGTGATGGTCATAAAAATGGAGGTGGTGGAGGACTTGGACGCTAAACTGTTGTTTAGGTGGCATGTGATCTTAAATAATGGACGAAAAATCACTTATTGCAAGGACCATTTACCTTCTTCATATTGTCGATCAGTAAAAAAATTATTTATATTTGACTTTTTTGAAAAATTTTAATGAGTCTCTCTGGTTTGTAAATTTGTAAATAGAAGAAAACTTCATTGAAGACTAGTTGCAAACATTGTTAGCATTCTTTGTTTTGACTGGCATGTGTCGCTTAAGATTAGGATTCATTTAGGTTTTGGGCACGATAAAAAGAAATAAATTAAATGGAAATGTTTATTATTTCATGGGATCACAAAATAAATAATGAATTAAACAATCAAATATCTTTCTTATCTCTATTTTCTACGGTCCACTATCATGTATACATTAATGGGCAACGTTTTTGCACGTAACAGGATCTTCTCTCAGACCAGAGTCGAACAGGTTTTGGTTAAAGACTAGTTGCAAACATTATTAGCATTCTTTGTTTTGACTGGCATGTGTCGCTTAAGATTAGGATTCATTTAGGTTTTGGGCACGATAAAAAGAAATAAATTAAATGGAAATGTTTATTATTTCATGGGATCACAAAATAAATAATGAATTAAACAATCAAATATCTTTCTTATCTCTATTTTCTACGGTCCACTATCATGTATACATTAATGGGCAACGTTTTTGCACGTAACAGGATCTTCTCTCAGACCAGAGTCGAACAGGTTTTGGTAAACGGGTCGAACAGAGCTGGAAGCAAGTATTTCCTTCCATTAGCACCATTTGCATTATAGCTAGCACCAGTTGTGGGGTCCGATAAAAGGTCCCCAGCATAGCCGGGGTAGGCTCCCTTGCCATACACACCAGGACAAGCCGACGCAGCTTCGAGTGGCGCCTCCTTTGGACCCTGGAAGTAGCCATTACCAAAAGGGTTGGTGGCTGTACCAGCTAAAAGGCTAGCCAGGTTGATGACCATGCCGTCCAGACCCACGTCGTTGTTGGGAGCAACCAAAGGTGGGCTCTGGGCCCGTAGATGGGCTGGTGGAATGGCCACGCGCATTGTCCCGGCACTGAGTCTCCGAATTGCCAACCCAAATGTAAGCAAACCTGTAGGTCTTACCCTTCACGGATTCACCCTTGGAAGATCCATGGGTACCGCATTTGCTGGAGCAGAACCCTTCCACGGTCACGTCCGCTGAGGTCAGAACCACGTTAATGGCATTTTTCTGGCCTCCCTTCGATGCCAACTCAACTATTTGCTTATTCGAGAGTGATTTACCCAGATAATAGCTCTCATCGACCATCTGGATACCCAATGAGAGGACAAGAGCGGAAGGCTTCTTGGTGTTAACAAGGTGGTAGTATTTTTCGGTGGTTTTCCACCACTTGGAAACCGACGGTTGCGCCGTCGTGGGATTGGAAGTAGAAAGGGATGTAATGAAATCTGAGATAATGGCTCGTTGAGATGGCTTAAATTTGCCATACCATATCAGATTTATAGAAATTTGGCCAGTTATAAGAGGGCCATTGTGATATTGGAAAAGCAGAGTGTTTTGGGTTTCATCCGACTCAACGAGTCTCCTTGCCGCCAAGCAGAAATGGAAGAGGGGATGACCAGGAGTAGTTGAAGTAATAGAATGGCGCAAACTGAAGACGACATTATAAATTTATGGATAGAAATCTCCGAAACAGGGTTAGCAACTGCAGAAAATGAGGTAAGAATTAAGAGAAAGTTATGCGGAGTTAAGATGTGGAGAAAAGGAGCAAGTGGAGGAATATATATAGGGGTCAAAAGCACGGGTGAGAAACTACGAGGAAGGACCGAACAGAGGCATTAGACATTGAAAATGATAATTAATATTGCTGGAGAGTGAGATGCCAGCCAGCCCTAGGTAACGCGTTATCTTTAATTAAAAAAAAAAAACGATTTGTGAGCAACCTACTCTCGCGATCGGCATAATCTACTTTATATTGAGTCAATAAAGTATCACCAACATTACAGGTTTAGGCCAGCCAATAGCAGGGGACCCAAAAAATGAGTGCTACTGGTCTTGACTTCTACGAGGAATCACAAAAAAGTGAAAAATTCATTCAAAAATAGAAAAGATAAACCAGAACAAAATATTGATATTTTAACTCAAAACAATAAAAATCTGAAAATGTAAAGAAATAGAAAAAGAAAACTTATATTCATTTTTTATTTTTTTATTTTATCAAATATGTAACATATGAATGATGAATTGAAAAATTCAATAAGTTTAATAAAAATAAAATAAAAAAAAATAAAAAATTATAGTATACGTAGATGATGAGCAGCAATCAGTGAGCTCGTGTTATTTTTAAGTCGAATTTAGCGAGCCGTATAGTTCGCTTTCAGCCACATCGATCTACTTTTCAGTCAACAGAACGTAACAGCTTCCGCCTTTCGGCCAGCTATTAGGGTAATGGGACAAAACCCAGCTTCGTTAGAATGAAAGAGGACGAAACTGTGCCCCCTTTGAGTAATGGAAGAGGACGAAAGCGGCCAGCTATATCCGGGGATCAAAAACGCTTACCGGATGTGTTATTGAGTAACGTTAGATAGCCGTAGTTCGCTGAGCGTCATGTAATATATTTTTTTTTTATAAGGAGATATATTTATTATTATTATTATTATTTTTTAATGTGTATTGTATGTATTCATTTTTTCAAACACATTACGCGATAATTATGAACTCCATAATTATAAATATTATTTCTTATGTTGTAATAGTCCTGAGATGTTAAGAGTATTAGTAGTGAACTCAAGAAAATCTAACTAAAATTTGACTGGATAATTTACTTTTATAAATTTAGCTAATCAGTTTTGAACAATATCAAATAATAAATTCTTCAAATCTATCACTATTCTATTAAAATATTAATTTTAATATTTTTTAACGTTTATATTATTCTTAACGGACCTAATTTTCTAACTTTTTTTTTTAATTTAAAAAAAAACGCATAAATTGAAGTTGTTATTCCTTCGTATTTCTCTTCTTGCGCAGTAATAAGATGACATTTTCTTTATCTTTTCTTCTTACACGGGAGGAACAGCAGGCAGTGAGAAAAAAATTGTTTACGGTAAAAATAACATTTAGCTACACCCTTGGCCAGTAAATAAATTTTGGGTTAAAATTACTGTTTATTTATTTAGTCTATTAGAACATTAGTAGTAGATTCAACAAAGTTTAACAAAAAAATTCACTTTTATAAATTTAGCTAGGCACTTTTAAACAATACCAAATAACAAACTCTCAAAATCTATCATTATTCTATTAAAATATTAATTTTGAAATTTTCATTTATTTTAATTTTAATTTTAATTTAAATATTTATTCTTTATTAAAAAAATATACATTAATTTTCTAATGTTAATATTAGATTTTAAAAGAAAAAATTGACATCAACTAATCATAATATTACAGAATTAGAACTTGAAGCACTCCAGCAAAATTATACTTTTGAGATGAAGAAGAATTTTCTGAAGTTGTGAGCTCGAACAAAACAAATAACACGCGGGAGAGGAAATTTTTTATGCCAAAATAATATTTTTCTAACAACTTGAACTCAACATATTTAACTAGTGAAAATGATCAAAGTTAAAAAATATTTTAACTTTGTTGAGTGTAAATTTTTATACAATCTAGTTAAATTTTTATCAAAATATGACATTGTTCACTACTACTAGTGCTCTAAAGCCACTCGAGCTCTTTTTGAAGTCATTTACACGCAGCGTGATCACCCCTCCCATGTAAATTCTTGGTGTCATTTTATATTTTTTTCCAATTTCCTTTGATTTTTATCAAATGTAATACTGAATTAAGTTATCCAATCAATTATTAACTATTGGTCCAAAACTTATCCTCGACAGGAACAACGAGTACTGCCCACCTTGACGTGTCCTGTTTTCATTTCCATAAAAATGAGTGGCTTTATAAATTGAAAGAAAAATGAGTTTAAAATCCCATGCTGGGTAGCCCATTTGTTAGATGGATGTTCAGGTTGTATTCTTTTACAAGTTTCAAAGGATTCAAATTGTACTGGTTTTACTATTGAAAGATGAAATATATGAGTTTCTTTTGATACCAAAAAAAAAAAAAAAAAAAAACCCATGTTGGTAAGGTCTAGGTTTTACCTAGTCCGGTAGGTAATAATTTTACATTTTTCAAAACATATCAATCACCGGTTATCCACTTAAATCGGTATCTACGATTTTACCAGTTTTCGATCTAGTCCGGTCTGGTTTTCCAATTTTTTAAAATGTAAATTTGTCATTAAAAAATAAAAATCTGTTAATAATAAAAAAAAATGTTTCAAAAAATCTATTCCTATTACAAAATCTACACTACTAAAATCTATAATATATTTAATAGACTATAGTTATTTAGTTATAGTGATTAGTATTAGTTATATATTAGTATAACTATAATGTATATTAGACTATTAGTATTAATTATAAACTTATATATTAGTATAGCTATATAATTTAATTTAATATATATATTTTATGTTTAAAGCATATGATCAATTAAATTTTCATATTTAAGATTGAATTTTTATTTTATAAATTATAATAACATTATCTTATATATAATTATATTAATAACATATGATCAAACAAATTACAAATATTCATTTTTAAGATTAACATTTTATGTTATAATTTATAAATTATAATATGAAATTATTTCATATATGATATATAATTATATATATTATATATAAAAATTTCACATATAATTATATATTATATATAAAATATTTTGTATAATAGTAATTTTGTATAAAACTTATATAAAAAATATTAATTTTTATATATTTTTTTCCCAACCAGTCATGTCCAATTCGGTCCTAGAAATTGTAGAACTGAAACCGGACCGGTTCGGCTAGTTTGCATAATTCAAGCAGATCGGTTCAAAACTGGTCCGGTCCGATTTTTCAATTTAAATTTACTCCCCTAATTTCCTAAGGTCATATGCCAAAGTTCTCTTCAATAAGTGGCTCATTATAATTAACATTCATTTGTGATTTTCCGGCCACCAAAATAAAGAAGAAGGGAATACCATTTTGAATCCTAAAACTAATGGTTGTTCAATTTGCAAGTCTTCGAAATTTGCCTTATATAATATCAATACAAAAATTGGACAAGTGATATAATCCTAAATCTAGCAATTTAGGATGTAAATTGTTATTTTTTTAACGATTTATTAAGTAAACTAAAGATTAATAAGAAAAATTTAGAGATGCAAGCTTAAAGAGATAAAAATAGTAGGAATATTGATTAACCATATATAAAATGTTAAAAATATCACTTGATTTTAATTTTACTAATTTAATTATTTTTTTTGTATTAATATTTTTGTCAATAAAAGAAAAAAGAGGAAAAAAAATTCCTGGACCGAATCGGACTGATGACTAACTGTCCGGTTCGACAAAAATGATAGACTGAAATTTTTGGTCTATAACCTCCCTAGGACCGGATTAGAGCGATTATACTTCTATCAGGCCCAGCTAATTAAAGGGCCACCCTTAAGAGACAAGTGGGAAGAGATATAAAGGAGATAAGGAAAAATAAATATCAAATAAAAAGAGTAAAGAAAGGTAAAAGAGGAAAAAATAACAAATGGGGAGGAACGCAAGTTAGACAAGCATGTAATGAGTGACATAAAATCGATTTCCTCACCTACCACTAGCACGGTCAGAATAAAAAAGGGTTTGAGATATGAGGAAATGAGACTTCCAAACAGCTAAGCGACGATTACGAAAACACAAAGATCATCTTCAACCAAATGATGAGAGCTTCAAAGAGAGGATATTCTTCATAAAAGAGGTCTTAGGCCCCCATTTGTACTCCAAACAATCAAGGAACATAGGCATTGTGCTGAATCACGTAAATATGTATTTATATATGTATTTATATTTCTTATATTTATTTTCTATTGACTACTATAGTTGCATGTATGGGTATCATGCCATTGCCTCAGACCGCCATTATAGGTTTCAAAACATCTCATCTGAGATCTTGAACTACCTTAATGAGTAGAAGTGACTATTTCTCCCATTCAGACTATTGTGCAACTTTTTAAAATTAACACAAACTATTAGTTTTCTTAGTAAGTGGTCTTCACTTAACATGTTTACTGTCAATTAATCAGTATCATGAATCACTTTATGATAATAAATGTTTGAATTGAGAAATGATTTAGTCGCAATTAAACTTAAAAAATTAATGTGGTTTTAACATAGTAACTCATATTATAAAATTAATTTTAATGTAAAACAAATATAACAATTCAAATAAAATTTGACTGTAGACTACAACACTTCTATCCTGTTTCATTTATTTTCTTGATAAATTAGGTTGCCCTTTTTCAGAGAGCACAAGAACACCAACTGCGAAACGATGGCACAAAAATTAGAAGAAAATCACCTATTTTTTTTTTCTTTCTTCCTATTAATCGGACCGCCCCGTCTTCATTGGTCAAGTCGTCCCAGTACTAGCTTCTGGGTTGGTATATATGCTTGTTTTTATTGGTTTTCTTGGATGATATAGTTGGCCGCCCCCTTCGGTACAGAGCCAAATCTTTTTTCCAGTATTCTGCGCTCACTAATCGATTTTTTTTAATCTGTTGGCCCATTCCCAACGATTTTTTTTTTTTTATTGATTGATGTCAATTTTACCAAAAAGAGAAGATGCAAAAAATATGAAGCAAACCAAAGTAATTTGCTCTCTTCTATTATTAGTTCGAAAACCAAAACAATATAACAAATAAATGAATTACAGTATCTAGAAATCTCTATATAGCGTCTCCATAAGCTGCCCTAAACATACTAATCTCCCAACTCCTTTCTCAGACTTGAGTCGAACAAGATGACGTAGACGGATCATACAAAGCAGGAAGCAAGTACTTCCTCCCATTACCTCCATGTGCATTGTAACTAGCTCCCGTCGTAGGATCCACCAACAAGCTTCCCGGATAACCTGGGTAAGCTCCTTTGCCGTAAACCCCTGGACAAGCCGATGCAGCCTCTAAAGGTGCCTCGGCCGGGCCCTGGAAGTAGCCGTTGCCAAATGGGTTCGTCACGGTCCCGGCCAAGAGGCTAGCCAGGTTGATAACCATGCCGTCCAGACCCACGTCATTGTTGGGGGCGGCCAGGGGTTCGCTCTGTGGTCCGTAGATGGGCTGGTGGAATGGCCAGGCGCATTGGCCAGGGCACTGTGTCTCCGAGTTACCCACCCAGATATACGCGAATTTGTAGTTCTTGCCATTGATGTGACCGCTCTTTGACCCCAATGAAGAGCCATGAGTACCGCATCGGCTTAGGCAAAAACCTTCAACGGCCACGTCTGAGGAAGTGAGAACAATGTTGATAGCATTCTTTTGGTCCCCCTTGGAAGCCAATTCAATAATTTGTTTGGTTGTAAGTGACTTTCCCAGGGAGTAGCTCTCGTCTAGTATTTGCTTTCCCAAATTGAGAGAAAGAGATGAATGTCTCTTGGAGGTAAGGTGATAGTATTTCTCGGTGGTTTTCCACCATGTGGAAACAGAGGGTTGGGCATTTTGGGATGCTGAAGATGAAAGGGAAGTGATGAAATCGGAGATGATGGCTCTTTGGGGAGGCTTGAACTTGCCGTACCAGATGAGGTTAACGGAGATCCTGCCCGAAAGAAGAGGGCCATTGTGGTATTGCAAGAGCTGAGGCTTGTCTTGCACAAGCCCATTAAGCTTTCTCGTAGCCAAAGAGATTTGGAACAGAGAGATTATAAGCAGTAGTTTTGGGAGAACAAAAGAAGCAAAAGAGGCCATTATTTTTTAAAAAGAATAGGTTCAATGTATAAAAGAAAGAAGGAAGTTGATAATTGCTGGTGTTCGTGTTGGGATGGAGAATGAAGAAGTGGTGTGTGTTTATATAGAGGTCTGAGACGGAGCTGGTTATTAGATTGTAATTTTGAATTAAAGAAAGCGGGGGGTTTGGTTTTAGCGAAGGAATCTGCTCAGAAAGAGCGATAAAGACAGTGCGTGTATCGATGCGTCTATGGGAGATGGCTTTCCCATTTACGAGTAGCGACTTGGCCAGTAAGTAACGAAAAGAGATCCCTCCAACGGTACTCCCGAGCGCGTTTTCATTATCTCAAAAACAGAGAAAATGCTTCTTTCACGCTATCATCACCCGCCTGTCTCCACGCTCCAAACACATAAATATGGATTTTGTCGCTCAAATAATAATTACTGGCTTGTTTGTTTTCAGAGATGAGATGAGATGGGATAAAATTAAAATTAAAAAGTTGAATAAAATATTGTTAGAATATATTTTTTAATATTATTTTTATTTTGGGTTTTGAAAAAGTTGAATTATTTATTTTATTTTGTGTGAAAATTTGTGAAAGTTGTAATAATGAATTGAGATGAGATGAGATGAGATGAGATGTTTCTTGAAAACAAACGAGACCTAAATTACATGACTCAAAACAGAAAATATAATTGCGGAGCGTGAGGGGATTAGCAGGAGATAATCCGTGGATTCGTGAGCTCGAAAAGCAGGAGAACCCTTTCCTCACTACAAAACAAAAAAGCATCACAGCTCAGCTACAGAATGCAGCAGTTCTCTATTGACGAAATTATCCCAATTCCCAACTCCGCGCAGGAAAGGGTGAAAAGGACCTCAATGAGAGAGCGTAGAAAAGAAGACGCTGGGAGGAGTACAGGCTGGAGGCTACCTTGAATGAATATAATTGATTGTATTGGGAAACGTGGAATGATCCAACTGGCCATCAGAGTTAGGTTGGGTATTTGGCGGTCAGCGTTTGGCAGGACGACAGTGGGGATCCGATGTGAGGTGACGCGCAACGTTGCCAAAATTATGGTAGAAATACGAAACTCGTGAGAGTGAGCTGGGGGTTTTTAGTGGTGCGATCCAGTCCAGTTGGGTCAAGCTATCAAGCCAGGCTGGCACTGGGTAGTCCAGCCTTATCACCTATTTCCCAATTGAATGAAGCATTGGATTGGTTTTGATCCCTTCCCTTCAAATAGTACATTAAATTGGTTAGACTAACCTCCTACAGCAAGATAGAAACCATGATCTCCATTTCAACTAAGATAAGTGTTGTATAAAACATGGGGTTTTTTTTTTTTTTTTTTAATAATCATTTAACTTATATATTTAATCATTTTTTAAAATATAATGATAAAAAAAAATCCAGTATTTTAAACTAAATAGAATATATATATGATCTTATTTTTGTTGGCACCTGCCAATTTTCCTGCTTATTTCTTTCCTAGCCAGTTTTGTAACAATTCACTGAACTAAAAGACGAAATCTTACTTTCCTCCACACTTCACAGGGCCTACCATGTCACGAGGGCAGGTGGATTACAGCAGGCTGAGTTTGGGTCCATTTCTGGGTCTTAGTGGCATCGTGCTTGCTAGGGAACACTTAAAATGTTTGCATCTACTGATTAAAAAAAGATAGAAGGCATAAAGATTATTAAAATGAAATCAGTGGGAACACTGCACTAGACACATGCTCGATTAGTTGGGCTCTAATTGCAAACTTGGGGTCGACCTTTTTCTTTTAGCCGAAACAATATACAAGGGACTGGTGGCCGGGCATCTATTACATGACTACTATCTTCTATTATAATGGGAGTACAACCTCCAAATTTGTAAGCTATTTCATATTTTCTGATTAGTGTAACAGAATTAAGTTTCAATTGAGATCGTCTCAAATTGCTTAATTGAATTAAATAGTCCAATGCAAATAAAAATAGATACAACATTAATTAAATGTTTATATAGGATTCACACTGTCCAAAACTCCTATACGGGAATCATTTAATGTTGTATGTAAGACCTAAATAATGCATCTATTTTTCTCTATAACTAGACAATCAAATTCTATCAAGTAATTGGACAGAATCTCTATTAAAATTTTTTTAATTTTGCGTGTGAATTAAACATTCTCACATCCCAATTACGATCTGCATGACAAGGAATTTAACAACACGAATAATTTCAAGATAACACATAATACTTTAATAGAGAGTATAGTATATTGTTAGGATAAGTGATAATTACTCATAGTATCAAAGTAGAGGTCCTAAGCTCGAATCCTGATTCTATATTCTACCCCATTTAATTAAATACTTCACGTGTTGGCTCTAAGCCACCCATGTGAAAGAGAGTGTTAAAATATAAAATAAATAATAAAATATACATCTTCTCATCAGCTTAAACTTTTGAGATAAATGATGATTAAACACTGATTAACAAAATATTTTATGCCTCTTTCTATTATTTGCAATTGGCACATAAACAAATGGTCACATGTAGTTAGATGGAAAGGCGATTGTCATTGATCCTATCCACAACCTGATTTCACGAGCTAGCTTACGGTCAAATTTAAAATTAATCTAACCCTGGCATTCACGAGGGAGGCACTATTAACATATTTAATTACGAGATTCTTGCTTCCTTTTGTTATATATTCAAATCAAACGTAACGTTTGGCAGCACGTCTACTTACAATGCCCTAAATTCTCGTTAGAAGCAAAAGATATTATGTGCAGCAGCGTGTCTGACGGTGGAATTCATCGCTGGAGATATACATATATAGCTGCCTTTGTTTCAAACTTTGGAGACATGACACGACCCATTAAACAGTTTAACATGGTTTGTAGTCTGATAGACGAGGTCCTACGAATCCAACCCACCTATAAAAACCTCAGGAGTCATGTTTATGGAATTAGAGAATGTTGACGAAGTTTTATGTTCATCGTGGATTCTTTTTGTCTGTGATGTCGAAGGCTTATAGTTGTCATTGTCGCTTCTCCGTCCATTTATATTATCTTTTCGTACGTATTCCGGAGTGTATCTTGAGTTTGAGTACTTACTTCGTGACTATGGTTGTTGTTATATACATGAGTAATGCAATTCATCTTCCTTAACTTTTCTCATCATTCCATGATGTAACATTAGATGAAAGAATGATGAGAAAAATGATGATGAATAGATTTATTCTATATACATATTAATTTGAGTGTATATAATATAAATAACTTTGGGAAGAAATTAGAAAGTACCCTCAAACTACCATCTAACTTTCTGAAATAGAACCACTGAGATGGTAGTTTCTGAAATAGAACCACGATTTCACTCTTCACGTTCTCTACTTTCTATTATTCCTTTTTCTGCGCATACTCAAGGCAGTTATTCCATCGTTCACATTGCGATTGTATCATCGTTAATACAAGCCCTGATGCACAAAGTCAGTACCAACACGTCTTCCCCATAAGACATTAACAGTCTTGTGTGTATCATGTAAAAACTCTAGGGGAAACATTGAAAAGTAATGTACAACGTCCTAGTTTAATATAAATATTAATTAAGGTCTCGATTGTTTTCAAGAAGTTATTAACTGCTAGGTTATGACCCGGGCCAATATCTGGATAGATCCGAATATTCGAAACCAGAACTGATTGGCCGGCATTCGCGTAGATTATATATATTATGAATATTCTGTAAAAATACACGAAAATACATGCTAGAAATCAAAATCTAAGATAGCAATGCTGAAAACGAAAATGGTGAAAATATACCTGCGGAAGCCATGTTTGCAGAATGCATATAGGTAGATCTTCTCCTCCTTGCTCCTCACAAATTATCAGCTATCAATGGGGCAAGCCAATGGACATATAGAGAGGAGGAGGGACCTAGCCTCTTATAAAATAAAACTAATGGAGTCCACCCATTAAAGACTCAAATTAATATGGGTCTATAAAAATTCCATAATCAAGACCCTTGATTTTCCAGGCCTACATACGTAATTATACCACAATATAAATAGGATATAATCCTATATTACTAAGGTGCAACAAACCCCAAATGATCACTTAACTTAGTGGGTTAAAACAAAATATCATTGTGAGCTATATATATGTCTAACCCGTTTTATAAAATGTGCAATCAAATGAAGCCCATATTTAAAATATTCTAACATTCTCCCACTTGGGCAAATATTGATTGCTATAAAATAAAACTTGTTTGAAAAATGACTCTCGGGTTAGACTACATAGGTGGCCACACAAATACATAGCTCAAATGATAGCACCTTAGAAAACATGATCCGGTCCAACAAGAATATCAACATCGAACATGGAAATCGTTACACCACTTAAACGATGTAAGACTACTCCACAGCTACAAATGCTAATATCCTTATCGACATAGATCCCCATCCTCCGACCAATGTGGTAGTATGTAGTATGAACTTAGCACCAATGTGATCAAAAACTGTGCTAATTCATATCAGTCCTCATAATGCTTCAAAATGAAGCCATATGTCTCTAAAAGAGACTCATCTTATGTCTTTTGGCCATATATCTCGAGATCATAATGATATTATAATAAAAGACATAAGCCAAATGCATGCTCAAAAATTAGTATATGAATAGGGGAGATTTATTTTTATTGGAAAAGGGCTGCACCCTAAAACAAATGGGTTGCCTACGTACCCTGTAAAGGGATCAAGCCAAAACGTAGTTCCTTTTACATAAGTAACTCCCACTAACCAAAAACATAAAAAGTTTCCACAATACTCATATTAGTAACATGTGTTTTAAAAACTTTAGGAGCGAGTCCCTTAGTCAAAGGATCTGCAATCATCGCCTCTGTATTAATTTACTCTATCTTTGTCTGCCCTTCTTTAACTCTATCTCTGACCACCAAATACTTGATGTCAATGTGCTTGGATCCACTAGAACTTTTATTATTCTTTGAAAAGAATACCGCTGCACTATTATCACAATAAATAGTAATTGGCCTCGAGATGGAATCAACAACTTTCAGTTCAGAAATAAAGTTCCTTAACCAAACAGCTTGGATAGTAGCTCCATAACACGCCACAAATTCAGCTTGCATAGTAGAAGATGCCACCAGAGTTTGCTTAACACTCTTCCAAGAAATAGCACCCCCAGCAAGCATAAAAATATAACCTGAGGTCGATTTCAAATCATCTTGACATCCAGCAAAATCAGAATCTGAGTAGCCTACCACCTCAAGGTGATTTGAACGCTAGAATGTGAGCATGTAACCTTTAGTTTTCTTCAAGTATCTCATAACTTTCTTAGCTGCTTTCCAATGCTCTTACCCTGGATTCGACTGAAACCTGCTAAGAACACTAACTGCATAGGCAATATCTGGTCTAGTGCAAACTTGAGCATACATCAAACTCCCCACAGCACTATTATATGGTATGTTCTTTACAGATTCCCTTTCAAGTTCATTTCTGGGAAATTGAGTTTTGTTAAACTTATCTCCTTTTATGATGGGTACATCACCAGGTGCACAATTATGCATTTCAAATCTTTGCAGTACATGTCGTATATAAGCTTTCTGAGAAAGTCCCAAGAAACCACGAGCTCTATCACGACATATTTCAATGCCAAGCACAAACGAAGTTTCTCCCAGATCTTTCATCTCAAAATTAGCAGATAACATTTTCTTTGTTTCATGAAGTAATCCCAAGTCACTGCTGGCAAGCAAAATGTCATCTACGTACAGAATAAGAAAAATAAAGTTTCTCCCACTGGTCTTGCGATATATACACTGGTCCACTACATTTTCAACAAAATCAAGTGAAGTTACAACCTCATCAAACTTTAAATACCACTGTCGAGATGCTTGCTTCAGGCCATATAAGGATTTATTTAACTTACAAACCAAGTTCTCTTTTCCCTTCTCAACAAAACCTTCAGGTTGTCTCATATAAACTTCTTCATAAAGATCTCCATTCAAAAATGCTGTCTTTACATCCATCTGATGAAGCTCCAAATCATAGTGTGCCACAAGTGCCAGGATAATTCTAAAAGAATCTTTAGACGAAACTGGTAAAAATGTTTCATTATAGTCAATGCCTTCCCGCTGAGTGAACCCTTTTGCAACTAATCTTGCATTCTTTCGTTCAACATTCCCTTTCGAGTCTAATTTACTTTTAAAAATCCATTTGTTGTCAATGGCTTTAGCATCTGGAGGAAGTTCAACAAGTTCCCAAACTCTATTCTTTTTCATAGAATTCATTTCATCTTCCATAGCACTAAACCACTTATCTGACTCAAGACATGTCAAGGCTTGCTTAAAAGTAACAGGATCAACTACATGTCCAATATTAAAATACTTTCTAACAAATAGACAATGTAATCATTAGGCAATGCAGACCTTCTTTCTCTTTGAGATCTTCTGACTTGTGGCTCAGAAAATGACTTTACTATTGTTGGAATTTCTTCTTGTTGTTCAGGTTCTTCACTAACAATCTCAATTGGCAGAGAAACAGCTCTTTCCTGTACAACGGAAACTGGAACAACAACTGGATTAGGATCAGCAAATAACTCCTTCAATACAGAACTCCCACTGACACCAACATCATTTTCCAAAAATTTTGCACTAATGGACTCAACAATTCTGGTGCCACGATTAGGACAATAGAACTTATATCCTTTTGATCTATCTGGGTACCCAATAAAATAACCAGGAGTAGATTTTGGGTCTAATTTCTTTCAAGCGGATTATAAATCCTAATCTCAGCTGGACACCCCCAAACTCTGAAATGAGCCAAACTTGGCTTACGGCCTGTCCACAATTCAAAAGGAGTTTTTGAAACAGTTTTACTAGGAACCCTGTTTAAAATATACATAGCAGTTTTCAAAGCTTCACCCCATAGATATTCTGGCAAATTTGTTCTGCTCATCATACTCCTAACCATGTCCTTTAGAGTTCGATTTTGTCTTTCAGAGACACCATTCTGCTCAGGTGTTCCTGGCATGGTGTATTGAGGCACTATTCCACACCCTTATAAAAATTTTACAAAATCGCCCATGTTTTGACCAGACTCATCATATTTCCCATAATACTCGCCGCCTCGATCAGATCTTACAACTTTAATACTTTTCCCACATTGATTTTCTACTTCCATTTTGAATATCTTAAATTTCTCAAGAGCTAGAGATTTATCATTAATCAGGTAAACATATCCATAGCGTAAGAAATCATCAATAAAAGTTATGAAGTACTTATACCCACATATGGTAGAAGATAAAGGTCCACTAATGTCGGTATGTATTAAGTCCAAAATACCGTCACTCCTAGTAGAACCCTTTCTTGTGGATTTAGTCAACTTTCCTCTTATACAGTCCACACATGTGTTAAAATCTGAAAAATCAAGAGAGGGAAGTATCTCAACTTTTACCAATCTCTCCATTCTTTCTTTTGAAATATGTCCTAATCTCTTATGCCACAACATAGAAGATGATTCATGGATTAAAGACCTTTTCTTCGCTACATTGGTAACACAAGAAACTTCACCAAAAGAAGCCAAAGACATTCTATATAAACCATCACACAAAACACCATTTCCAACCAAACGAGAATCATAGAACAATTCAACTTTTCCATTGCCAAACTTCAAAGAAAAACCAGATTCATCAAGTTTTGATATAGAAATCAAATTCCGTCTCATTGATGGTACATAAAATGTGTTCTCCAAAACAGGAGAAAAACCAGACTCCAAAGATAACTTTACTACTCCTATAAACTCGACCTTCACTTGAACTCCATTCCCAACACATAAGCTCACTTCATTCTCACTTGGCCTCCGTTTGCTTACGAACCCCTGCAAGGAATTCGCAATATGAATACTTGCACCTAAGTCTATCCACCAAGAATTTAAAGGCACATCTACTAAAGAAGACTCAAAACAAACTAAGGCCAAGGAGGTACCTGCCGAGTTCTTCTTCTTCTTCTCCAACCAAGTTTTAAATTTAAAACAATCCTTTTGCCAATGACCCTTCCTCTTACAAAACTTACATTGATCATTTTTCTTCATAGTTTCTTTAGGACCACCAGAAGTCTAACCTTCAAACCTTTTACTGTGCTGATTTCGATGTGACTTATTTCCCTTATGGAACTTGGACTTATGATTATGAAAGGACCCTTTGTTTTGTTGTGGCTGAAAAGCTAATTGCACAGTTTCAACAGTCTCACGACGCATCCTACACTCCTCTTGGGCATATACTACTATCAAATCATTTAAATCCCATTTATCTCGCTGAGCATTGTAAGCTACCTTTAGCTAATTAAATTGGCTAGGAAGACTATTAAGAATATGATAAACAAGAAAAGGCTCAGCAATGGGAATTTTGAGGGCTTCTAGCTTAGAGGATATATGTATCATTTTCATAATGTACTCCCTAACTCCACTAGAACCATCATATTTCATACTCATCAGTCTATCCATCAGGTCTCCAGTTTCAGCTTTATCGGATTCAACAAACCTTTGTCCTATGGCACCCAAAAATTTCTTAGCACTATCATTGTCAAGAATAGCTCCCATAATAGAATCTGATATAGAACGTTTGATGATCTTTAAACAAAGTCTGTTTGCTCTATCCCACTTTTGATATTCAGCCACATATTCAGCAGTGCTCTTATCAGTAGGTTTTGAAAGTTCGTCTTCCAGGGCAAAATCCAATCCCAAAAGACCAAGAGCAATTTCTACGTCTCGTTTCCATCTCACATAATTATTCCCAGTCAAAGTTTCAATAGCAGATAATTGACTTGAAATAGAGGAGGCACTCAAAACTGTGGAAACATGAAATAGTACATTTCATTTAATTATCATCCAAATAGATAGCATGCAGTCAATAGATGATATCAAATCTTTCTAATTAATATGAGCTATTAATTAGACAATCCATAATTAAGCTCGAAACCATATGAGCTTCATTACGGTAAGAGCCTTGGTGCATCATTGTAAAGTCACCTTTGGGCTGACTAAATAACATGCTATAAGGTACTCTTAAAACATATCACAAAACTAATTAATAAAATCACATCAGTTTCAAAATACCATCACCTTTAGGCAGAAGGAAATTTCTAGACTAATGTAATCTCATTAACTAATTTACACCATTTTCTAAAATGTCACACACAATAACACATTTGGGCAAGATATTATGTGCAATAAATTAGGAAAAACAAAGATATCCTTTTTTTTTTTTTTTAAATATCAATGAGTGTGCCACTTTGGCGGCTACCACCCACGAATATTTCAAAAATTTTATTTAAAGGAAAAATAAGGATAATCTGAATGCCCATGAATTACAATCACAAAATGATAATAATAATCATCAACTTGATACAATCAAAGTTAGAATTCAAATGTGATTGTGATACTAAAACAGTGTGAATAGATCAAACATATAAGACAATAGATATGTCTAAAATTAAATATGAATTTTGAAAGCATATATATACAAAATACTTATAACAAGTCACAAAATTAACATGCATCTAAAACATGTTGAGAGAGAGAGTACACATATGCACAGATCATATAAGATACTGACTATTCACCACAAAAAATATTATAATATTCAGTACACTATAGCCAACAGAAAAATGTGTAAATAATATTCAAAAATATAAAACAGTGTCTTATGATGTTATAAAAAATTTTCAAAAAATATATATAGATATACTAGGGCGAGTACATAAATACTGGAAAAAGAAAACCAGAAAAAACATTGTTCACTGTGCTACACGCTCCGCACGCGCCTCCTGCTGTGCGTGGGTAACGTTCTGGCTGGAGGTTGAAGATGATGCTGTGCGTGGGTAACGTTCTGGCTGGAGGTGAATTCATCTTCAACCTCCAGCCGGGTCTGCAAGCGGGTCGCAGGTCTGAAAACCGGGTCTACGGGTTTTTAAACGGATTTTTCTCAATTTCTTGCAATTCTTGGATCAAAAACTAAAATTAATTTAGGGGAAACAATATATAGTGCCCGAAAAACACATATATGATGTTTTAAAACAATGGGTATCTATATTTAAGGAAGATTAATCAAATTTTGAAATGGGTATTAACCCTAGTTTTGTAAAAACTCAAAACCAAAAAACTAAGCATCGATTAAACACATCTAAAACAAGTAAATAGCATTCCAAAAAACCGATCTTGATATGAGTTTGATCAATCGATTATGAAATACGATTTTCTTGCCCAAAATTGGTTTCGAAAATTAAAACAAAAATATAAATGGTGAAACCATAACAGTAAAGTTGCGGAAGCAATGAAGAGAAAATAAAAACCCAACCAGATTGAAGATTTACGACAAATAAATCCTACACATTTCATTTTGAGCGATCGATTTGCATAAAGAAAATAAAACCGAAAACAGAACAACAAAAACTGCATCATCGCATTCTTAACGAGAGATTCTAATTCTAGCATGGAGGCTCTGATACCAAAAGTAAAAATACACGAAAATACATGCTAGAAATCAAAATCTAAGATAGCAATGCTGAAAACGAAAATGGTGAAAATATACCTGCGGAAGCCATGTTTGCAGAATGCATATAGGTAGATCTTCTCCTCCTTGCTCCTCACAAATTATCAGCTATCAATGGGGCAAGCCAATGGACATATGGAGAGGAGGAGGGACCTAGTCTCTTATAAAAGAAAACTAATGGAGTCCACCCATTAAAGACTCAAATTAATATCGGTCTATAAAAATTCTATAATCAAGACCCTTGATTTTTCAGGCCTACATACGCAATTATACCACAATATAAATAGGATATAATCCTATATTACTAAGGTGCAACAAACCCCAAATGATCACTCAACTTAGTGGGTTAAAACAAAATATCATTGTGAGCTATATATATGTCTAACTCATTTTATAAAATGTGCAATCAAATGAAGTCCATATTTAAAATATTCTAACATATTCCAGCTAAATCAAACGAAATATTAAATAGTTGGTTTCTCTGAAGAAACACCAATGGGTTGGTTCGTTGTAAATTTGTTTCAATTCTAAAAAGTCACATTTGAAAATTTCATATAGATGGGTCCTGTAGATGAGATGAGAAGGAATAAGATTAATAATATTGACCACCATAAAGAAATGAATTAGAGCAACCTAAAATAAGAAGTGTCATTAAAAGAAGTATGATATTACAACTCCTAATATCATAAACTATAAATATATGATTGAGATATTACAACCGAAGAGTACTCGAAGGTTTTTCTACGTACATTTATTCATGTCAGGGAAATTTTAAATTCCAATAGCAGCGGATTTAGACTCCTTTGATGCGACCAGTTTCCGGCGAGCACAACCAGAGCATCCAGCTAGCTGGCCTGTCTTGAGGTCAACGTCGATGAGCTTAAAGAGTGCACGCTTGCAAACACCCACGGTCTCCTCAATAAATGATGATCCGAGTTGTTTAAACTTGCACGATTGGCGTGTGTGTGTGTGTATTCATAACGTAACTCTGAGTACATATCCACTAAAAGTCTGCAGTACTGCTCATTTCTTGCGCAGCCAGAAATGCTGAGACGCCTCAAGAAATGTTTTTCTCCCCCGCCCCTACCAGGGATTCAAGTAATTACTGTACCTTATGGTTTCTCAAATTATAAATTAGCTAACATGGCTGAGATCTCAGATTTTAGAGAGTCAGGATTATTTCAGGTGTGATAAAATCCTTGGTGGAATTATAGTGACAAAGATAAAAACTCAATAGAATATTGTAGCATTGAATATCGCTCATCAGGCTGCAGACAGTCATTGGAGAGGGAAGCATGCATGGGTAGCGGGCCACTATGTTATTCCAGAATATTCATATATATATAGTATCTCGTTAATCGAACTCAGTACTGGATGAAACTTAACTCACTGGATGAGTGATCATGTAATGCACGTACTGCATCTACACCTATATATGCTTATAAATTGGCGTGCAACTGGCAAACAAACCAGGCATATTGCATGGCATTGTCGGATCCCCACACAACTATATATAATATGAAGGTTATTAGGTATATACATGAGTTCTTATTATCCGAATGTCGAATCTAAGGTTTCGTAATCCCATGATGTGTCAGTTGAGTGAACTTCTGCACAAAAACTGAAGAACGGGAGAAACCACAGTTTAGGCCTGGAGCGAGGTATAAATCAACTGTGTAGATTCTACAATATCTGTTCTTGTAATTCCTATATATAAGTCTCTCAAACAGTATTATATATGCTTAATTAACAAGCCTCTACAAATCTAAGTTGTAGAATTTAATTAAATTAGAGAATCTTGTTACTCAGCGGCATGCAAATTCATAAATTTTTTTGCCCATTTTGTATCTTCAGAATTACGTTTCTCGCATAATATGCATAATATGCGAAACTCTCAAATGTTTCATGCATGGCTTGGTTTATATTCTTGTCTCCGACAGAATTAACCGCATTAAATGCGATGCAGAATGGCTTGCACCAGAAGTTGAGGTCCTATCCCTGACAGGAACAGCCACATTAAATACTACGCCATGCCATTCGGAACAGAAGGTGATTATTACAAAGGCTGGGAAGTCAGAGACTCCTCCAAGCTCCAGAGACAGGGTATAAATAGGAGAGAGCAAGCAAAGGAGATAGGTTAATCACTATCATCAAACTCTTACGTACTCTTTCTCTCTTTTCTTCTAGTGAGATTATTTTCTGACTTTGACTTTAGAGGTGTCACGGACATACCCGCCACCTCCTGTTCATTCGTTTGCAGACGTCTGGCATGGTTCAGAGTTGGTGTTTACAAAACACGCATCAACAATATTGAGGCAAAGACCAAGTTATCCTCATCTGCAACAAACTCAAATTCAAAACCAAATAAAAATTCCGAACTCCAACAACACAGGTTTATCTCCTCCATCTTCTTTGTCAAATACAATAGATGATAATAATAAGATTAGATAATACATATCTTTGTTTTTTGAATTTGATTGTTGTAACAGATCACATGTATATTCATCTATAAATAATACACCTCAGCTCCCAAAATGATTATGGGAAGCACTTTGAAACAAATTTGGCAAAATAGTCGAGAAGAGTCGAAGGAGTTTGTTGGTGAAGAAGAGGAGTTAAAGCGACCATGGCCTCGACCACGATTACATCCACCAAAGCCACGGGAGGACATATTTGAATTGTTGCGACCACGACCATTTTGTGAAAAATTTTGAGTAGCCATATTAGCAGATGGAAAGCTAACATCAAAAGCAACATCACTTTGCTTTAGGCCAAGTTCATGTGTGATCAAATGGCCATAAAAATCATCAAGCAACATAGGCTCGAAGCGAGTGTTGACCAAGTTAATTAGAGGATCATATTTGCTAGGTAAGAGTAGCAAATATGAAATAGAGGAGATTAGGGAGCTCATCTGACGGCCTGTGTAAGAGTAGAGTCTGAAATAGAGGAGATTAGGGTGCTTATCTCATCTCATCATTACAACTTTTCTAAATTTCCACACAAAATATAATAAAAAATTTAATTTTTTCAAATTCCAAAACAATAATAATATTAAAAAATAATATTCTAACAATATTTTATTTCACTCATCTCATCTCATTATCTAAACGAATCTTATTAAATGCATTGAAGTAAACATTTTATGTTGTTGACTATGTTTAGAGAATACTGGGTGGAAGTATTAACGAGTAGAAGTTCAGACCATAGGCCACTGTTGTTGACTATGAACAAGGAAGGAAGGAAAGCATGGAGGGAAAGGAAAGTGTTCAGATATGAAGCTAGTTGGGCTAAGGGGGAGCATTGTGAAGAAGTGATCAAAGAGGTTTGGAATAGTTATGGAGGAAGGGGAAAGCAAACAAAAAACATTAAAATCTGTTGGAAAAGTGTAAGGAAGCTCTCATTAGATGGAGTGACCAGAATAATGTGGATAGAGTGAAAGAAATAAAAGAAAAGACTGAGATTTTAAAAAAGCTACACAACAAGAAGAGTAGTCATAATTCAGCATCAAAAGATTGAAAGGGACATTGAGATCATGCTTGAAAATGAGGATGTGAAGTGGAAACAAACAGCAAAAAGGAACTCGTATGCTTTGTGGGACATAAATACCAAGTTTTTTCATGCTTGTGCAAATCAAAGAATAAGGAAAAACAACATAAATCAGGTGGTGGATGAGCAAGGAAGGGTGTACAAAAGCCATAATGAGATTGATGGAGCTTTCAGAAACTATTTTCAAAGGTTATTCACCACATCTCATCTAAGCACAACAGCCATGGAAGAATGCCTGCAACATTTTAAGCCTCAAGTGACAAGTGAAATGAATGAGTAACTGTTAAGGCCTTTCTGCAGATTGGAGATTGAAGCACCTATCAAGCAAATGGCCCATTTGAAGTCACCAGGTCTTGATGGTTTTGATGCTTATTTTTACCAGAACTATTGGACCACAGTAGGAGAAATGGTGTGCTCAGCAGTGTTAGATCTCTTGAATGGTAACATTTCTTTCACTACTATTAATTATACTTTTATTGCTTTGATTTCCAAAACAAACGACCCTAAGATTGTTACTGAATATAGGCTTATAAGAGCATCCTCATTGGCTTGGCCAAATGAGGAGGTTGGCTAAAATTTACATAATTGATGTAAAAAACATCCCACATTGAATTTGGCAAATCTAAAATAATTTAGACTTTTGCTATAGTGGTTGGCCAAATATAGAGAATCACAATTGATTCACCAAACATTAAAATACTAATTTTTCACTCCAAACAAATATTAAAATATTAGTTTCTCTCTCCAACCAAAAATACTATTTGGTTTAATCAAGAAATTTAGATAGAATTTTAAGTGAGTTTAATCAAATATTTTTTATTATTAGCATTAAATGACTTTTGAAAATATGATTTTTTTAATATTAATTTAATTAGAATATAATTATTAATAACATTTAATTGGTAGAGATACAAAATGTGATAAAAATAAATAAAAAAATTATTAAATTAATAATATTTTATTATTATATAGAGAGTAAATGAATAATCTAATGTGGGGGGTTGAATTTAAATGGAATAGGCAAATGTAAAAAAGTGTGATATTGGCTAAATTTTGAAGATGAATTTGGCCAAGCCAATGAGGATGCTCTAAGTCTTTGTAATGTCATATACAAAATTGTGTCTAAAATGATTGCTAACAGACTCAAAGAAGTTGTGACAAAAACTACATTTACTAACCAAAGTGTCTTTATACCAGGGAGAATAATATCTGACAACATTATGGTTGCTTATGAGGTTTTGCATTTGATGAAGGTGGGGAAGGAGGGTAAAAAATGTAGTATGACCATCAAACTTGATATGTTTTAGGCGTATGAAAGAATAGAGTAGCTTTTTGTGGAAGTAGTTATGAAGAAGCTAGGTTTTTGTGATGAATGGTTAGAATTAATAATGAAGTGTATCAATTCAGTCTCATATTCAATCTTGATTAATGGTAAGCCAGGAGCTAAAGTGTATCCTTCGAGGGGACTAAGGCAGGGGAATCCATTATCCCTTTATTTATTCATCTTGTGTGCTAAATGGTTGAGCTCTTTGCTTAATGACTCAGATTACAAGGGGATACAAGAGGGGTTTCAGTAGTAAGAAGTGGACTAAGGGTAAATCACTTGCTTTTTGCTGATGACTATATTCTGTTTAGAAGAGCTTGTGTGGAGAAATGGAGGAAATTGCAAGCCTTATTGTTAAGATATGAAAAAGCATCTGGACAGTATCTAAACAAGGAAAATACAGCAATCTTTTTCAGCACAAACACACCTCTTGAATAGTTTTAATGGAAAGAAGAGCTCTAGTGCAGGGTAGTTGTGAAAAATGCTTGGGATTGCTCACTATGGTAGGTAAATCAAAGTACAATACATTTAGGCATATTAAAGAAAGAGTGTGGCAAAAAAAAAAAAAAAAAAATCAATTGGAAGAACTTTTTTCCTCTCGGGGGCAGGGAAGGAAATCATGATTAAGGTTGTTCTACAAGCCATACCTTCCTACACCATGAATGTCTTCAAGCTGCCAAAAAAGTTGTGTAAAGAAATCAATGTGATGTCCTCCAAGTTCTGGTCAGGAAATTAGCAGAAAATAAATGATATTCAACAAAGAAGTTAGGAGAAGATGGGACAGTCAAAAGTGAAGGGTGGTTTGGGATTCAAAGATCTAGCAAGTTTCAATACAACCTTATTGGCAAAGCAGACATGGAGAATATTTTAAAATCCTTTCTCTATGGCTGCCACGATATTCTGAGAGAAATACTTTAGAAACTCCTCATTGTTGGAAGCAAGTTTGGGAAATGCTCCCTCTTTGATTTGGAAGAGTGTTTGGAGTTCAATTGGGTTGTTGAAGGATGGACTTAGATAGAGGGTGAGGAATGGCCATAAAATAAATATATCAGGTCAAAGATGGCTGACAGCACCTTCATTCTGTGTTCAATCCCTTATCTCAAAGTTGAATGGTGATGCTAAGGTTAAAGAACTGATACACGAGGAGAATAGAGAATGGAATGAGAGTTTGATAAGAGTCTTTAAGAGGGAGGAGGCGCAGATATGTTGTATACCTCTAAGCAAAAGGAATGTAGAGGACAGAATGATATGGGCCCATCTAAGAAAGGTTTTTCAATGTCAATACTGCATATTACTCGGAGGAATCAAGGAAAAGAGTAGTGCTGGAAGAAACATCAGTGCAGGCTGAAATTGATAGAGGCTAGAAGAATATATGGGACTTGAAAATACCTAGAGAGGTAAAACTTTTTCCGTGGAAGGCAAAGAACAGCTGCCTAGCTAGTAGAAAAAACTTGTTTCTTAAAAAGATTGTAGAGGAACCAATATGTCCTATTTTTTTACAAGAAGAAGAGACAGCGATGCATTATTGTGGCAATGCCCTGCTGCGAATGATGTGTGGGCAGTGGCTATAAAACCAATTTAGAAATGGAGGATAGAAGAAGGTGATTTACTGAAGTTGTGGGAAGAACTATCAGAGAAGCTTACTCAAACTGAAATGGATGAAATAATAGCAATTATGAGAGGGTTGTGGGTCATAAGGAACAATTTAATATTTGAGAAAAGTTTCATAGCCATTGTAGTGTAATCAGATCAGCAAAGGATAACTTAGATGAATTTCAGACAATTAAGGACAAATCAGAAAAACCAGAAAGCAGTAACATCTCAGGAGGGGTGGAACAACAGTGGAGACCACTAGATGAGAACTGTTTGAAGTCTAATTGAGATGCAGCCCTTAATGTGAAGTCAAGAAAAATGGGGATAGGGGTGATTATTAGGAATGAAAATGGGGAGGTGATGGCAGCATATTGTGACTCAAGAGACTATGTGGATCAACCAGCTTTAATAGAAAGTCTGGCACTGAGGAAAGCAATGGAATTTTCAGTGGTTTGAGTTTTAATAGAGTGATATTAGAAGGGGATGCACATGTTATTGTCAATGCAGTGAATGATTAGAATGAAGATTTATCTTACTATGGAAACATTATTGAAGAACTAAAATGTTTTTTTTACAAGATAGGCCTAAGTAGAAAGTACAATACATGACTAGAAATACAGACATAATAGCACACAACTTAGCTAAAGCAGCCATATACTTAGATATAGAGAAGATATGGATAGAAGAGACACTTGTTTTTATCTTGTTTACAGAAAGATAAAGAATTTATTGTAGACACTGTTCTATGAATGAAAGAGGAGGTTTCTATAAATAAATAAAAAAGTAAACATTTTATGTGCAAATGATGGATGTCTATCCTTTCACTAAAGATAAAAAATATTGAATAGTGATAAATACATAATATTTTTTACAACATATATTATAAAATAAAGATATTTTTATAAAATGATGTTAATTTTATAAGGTATTTTATAAAAATATCTATTATTTTAAAATATTATTATATAAAATATTATGTGTTTATCATTTTTTAAAAATATTAACTACCAATAAATGTAAGGGATCCGATGGCGACTCACAAGGATATATGACATGTGTTGCACCCGTGAATGAGAAAGCTATCCGTAAAGCGTGGCTAACTCTTTATAAGAATGAAGAAAACAAACAATCAAAGACTAATGGTGAAAAGTATTGAGAAAAGTTACGAATAATAATGAAAAAGTAATAATAGGATATTAGTAATAAAAAATAAAAAATAATAATAATTAAAATAATTAATAATAATTTAATATTATGAAAATATCTTAGATATTCTCTGTATCCCATGTTTGAGTCGTAAGTGATTTCAAATGATCAATAGTAATAAAAAATTAATAATAATAATAATAATAATAAAAAGGGTGATCGTAACATGGGCTGAAAAAGTCAAAAACTGAGGCGGAATTTAAAAAACGGCGTTAAAGAGCTTACAAAGTTCTTAGAAATCCCATAGTACATGACCCATGGTCCACAAGTATTTTATTTTTATTGCTGGAGTACTTCGGACGGGAACTCACGGATCTTGATCATCCGTGAAGCTTTAAAGAAGATTCTTGCCATATTTTCCCCTTTTATCTTTATCCTTGTCGGTTCGCGCGAACCTTCAGTTTTATGACCTGAACTCGCAACTGAAAGCTATGGATAAAACCCCGCTAGCTCAGTGCATGCACCCACCTCCCTATATATAATTCATTTTCCCTGATCTCCTTCACCACTCAATCAGAAAGCTATCAATTTTCTCTGATCTCTGCCTACTTCAAAATCTATCATTCTCAAATTTCTGAAATGGGTTTCTCCGAATTTGCGAAAAAGTTTACTCTCCTCTTCCTTCTTGTTCAATTAAGCTTGGTTAACATGTGTTTCGGCGCAAGAAAGCTGAATTATCTTTATAAACCACAACCCATGTCTGCAACTTACCACGATGGAGCTTTGCTTGAGGGAGACCTGCCGGTTTCAATTCTTTGGTACGGGAAATTTTCACCAGCTCAGAAATCCATTGTCTCAGACTTTCTTCTATCTCTTAGCCCAGGAAAAGGACAAAAGCCCTCAGTCTCTCAGTGGTGGAATACCCTCCAAATTTACATGAAGAAAGCTGGAAAAAGAGAAACCCGAGTTGTCTTAGCAAACCAAATATCAGACAAGAACTGCTCTCTAGGCAAGATCTTAAAGAAATCCCACATTTCCATGTTGGCTGGGAGGGCGAACTCAAAACTCGGTGGGTTGAACCTGGTTCTTACATCCAATGACGTCGTGGTTGAAGGCTTTTGCATGAGTAGCTGCGGGTTTCATGCTTCGGACACAATGCCCATATCGGCTTTCATCTGGGTCGGTAACTCGGTGACCCAGTGCCCGGGTCAGTGCGCGTGGCCTTTCCACCAACCCATCTACGGACCACAAACCGAGCCGCTGGGTGCACCAAACGGGGACGTGGGGTTGGACGGCATGATCGTCAATATTGCGAGTCTTTTGGCCGGGACCGTGACGAATCCATTCGGGAACGGATATTACATCGGATCTGACGCGGCGCCATTAGAGGCGGGGTCGGCTTGTACAGGCGTGTACGGTAAGGGAGCCTATCCAGGTTATGCCGGGGAGCTGCTGCTGGATTCGGTAACTGGTGCAAGCTACAATGCGCACGGTGTGAGCGGGAGGCAGTACTTGTTGCCTGCAGTGTTTGACCCTTCTACCTCACAGTGTGCAACGATTGCGTGAGTGTTTGGAGTTGGGAGAGACGCGTGGCTTGTTGTGACGATGTTTGTATATATGTGTACATATGCAAATAAAATGTTGAGAGGGCTTGATATTAGTTTTACATTATTAGACCGTTACTTTTCATCCATAACATATATTCTACGAGAATAAATATAGATAACAATTACTCTTAGGAGTAATTATTTTACACACATGATATGACATCATATAAACTACATATCTCTCAAGTCTAAAAAAAAAAAGTAGAAAACTAGAAGCAATCATGTAGTTAAGGGTGTAACCGGTCCGGTTCGGTCCGATTTTGGATAAAATTTAGGACCGAACCGGTATGTACCGGTTTTGTATTTTTCAAAACCGATTACGCACCAGTTATCCTTCTAAACCGGTACTTCCGGTTTTACCGGTTTCCGGTCCGATCCGGTCCGGTTTTCCGATTTTTTTAAAATGTAAGTTTCACAATTTGTTATTAAAAATTTGTTTATAAAAAAAAATTGATTTAAAAACAATTATTTTATACTTTTATTAATATATTAGACTATATAATAGTATTAATATTAGACTATTGGTATAGTTATAAGTTATATATTAGTATTAGTTATAAACTTTTACTGATTTAATATTAACATTTTATGTAATAATTTATAAATTATAACAAGAAATTACTTCATATATGAATATATATAATTATATATATTATATATAAAAATTTCACATAAAAATTTATAATTATACATTATATATAAAACTTATATATATTAATATTTAATATATATAAAATATTTTGTATAAAACTTATATATAAAAATATTATTTTTTATTTTTTTAATCAACCGATCCGGTCCGGTCCAAAAAATCTTGGAACCGAAATCGGACCGGAACCGGCCGGTTTTTAGATTTTAAAAACCGGTTCCGGACCGGACCAGTTCAAAACCGGTAAAACCGGTCCGGTTCGGTCCGGTCTGGACCGATTTTTCGGTTTGAATTTACACTCCTACATGTAGTGAGTACAAAGTGTGCACTGCTACAGTGATTTCTCTTTAGCATTACTCATCCTACAATATTCTTCTCATCACCTATATTTCCATTCTACACTCCACATCTTACGTGAACTTCCTTTTTTTTTTATGAGAGAGAGTTTGGGGAGAGAGAGCTTGATGAGGGAGAGGAGTCCGATGAGATGAGATGAGAGAGAGTGTAATAATTGGTGAAAATAATGAGAGAGAGTGAGAGTGAGGGATCCGATGAGACGAGAGAGAGCTTGATGAGAGGGGGGTCCAATGAGACAAGAGAGAGTGAAATGATGGGTGAAAATGACAAGAGAGAAAGAGAGAGTGAAATGATGAGAGAGAATAGGGGTGGGCAACGGGGGCTCGTACCTCGCTAACTTGCCCCCGTTCGCCCCACCCTCGCATGGGTGGGAAGGCTACCCCGCTCCACTTCATATATATAAAAAAATATATAGAAATAAATATATTGTATATAGATATATACAATTTATTAAAGACTTGAAATTGTAATTTAAGTACAAAGTTCTACATTACTTAAGTATGACTATTATATTAACTTAGCGTCTTATATAAAAATTAATCTAGGAAGTCAAGACAATCTAAAATATAATTCTAATGAATTTATATTCTTTTTATATTTATAAATTTTAATTTATAATTTAATATATTTTAGATCCAAAATAATTTTTTAAATCTAATAGATTGACCCAGGTGGAGGGCAGGGTGAAAGGCAGGGCAAATGGGTATTTAAAAAATTTATATTTTATATAAGTTGGTGTCTTAGCACACTATTTACAGTAAAATTCATTATAATTTTAAATAAAATCAAAATATTAATATTTTTTAATATCAATATAAGAAAATTCATCTCAACTCATCACTATAAAATTTTCAAATTTTAATTTGACACGCAATTCGATACTCTCTCATGAAACCTAATACCTATCTCCTTCTTCCTTTCTTCCCCAATTCGATTCTCTCTCTCCATTTTCCCAAATTTTCTGTTGCCCCTTACCACTGTAGTACGCCTACCGTGACGTCGCCACTGAGGGAAGCCGGTAAATCTCTCAAGCTTCCATCTCCCTCTATCTCACTCTCTGTCTTAGATATTCTTTTTTATTTCCTCAAAAACCATAACCGTTCATCTCACCCAATGACATTGGGGTTTCTGTTTTCTATTTCTCTTGGCGTGTTTGTTTTCGCTGTATGCGTCTTCTTCTACTTTGTTTTGGTTAATACATTTTGTTGTTTCACTGATTTCTAGCTTGGAAGTTGGTTAAGGTTGTCGATGTCGATATTTTGTTTTGGGGTTCAAACCTACTTATTGTTGGCTCATGCTGGTTCTTTGTGTTCGTTTATGCTGTCTACTTATTTATTTTTTCTCTGATAACTTGAAGTTGAGTTTTAGACTGCGGATGAGCCTTTTTTTTTGTTGAGATTGGGACTTACTTGTTGGTTTTAGGTTGTAATGGCTGTAACTTCAGTCCACATTTGTGTAATATGTAGACAGCTTACTACAACTTTTAAGTATCTGATAAAGCTTGTGGTATATGATGGATTTTGTGAATTCTTGTATATTGTGAGCCTAATTTTTGTACTGCTGTTAGTAGCCAGTACCAGAAGATCTTACCATGATAGTAGAGATAAAAAATATCTTCTCACATGGTTTGTTTCAGTTTCTATATTTTATTATGAAATATAAGAGTTATTGTGGTTATGAGGCGAAGTTTAAAGGATGTTTTTTTTAACTATGATGTTTGTTTTGACTGGCTAGCGATCAAAGAGAGTAGACAACAAAGATGCTTAATAAAACATGACGCTATATAGAAAGTAGCACGAAGAGAATGATTATGTGTACTGATGATAATCATAAGCACACAAATTGGCAATGATACCTCTATATTGAAAAAATACTCACAATTCCATCGTTTGAGAGTCTGGCTTCCTTTGTGTATAATAAAGGCTATTTATTGATTACTGGACTCCTAAATTTGTTCCGTAAAATTCACACATAAATGACTTATTCAAATTGAAGAAAACAACTCAACTTGGTACAAGGTAAAACTTTTTAAGCTGTTTGCACTTTTCTAACTTGAAACATGATATTATTGTTACTGTCTTTAATGGTACAGATATCTCAAACTCAGTTTTGACATGGATTAGATTGGAGTAAGAGTAGCTCCCTTGGCCTTTGGTTTGGTTTTTTGCGCTCGGAGACTCTCTCCTTCAGGGAGGTATTGCTTAGTACATCAAAAGTTATTTTTTCTTGGTAGGTAGCTTAGCAAATGGCTTGCTCATTACAAGTTTGTTACTTGTTTGGCATTTTTATATTTATATTGTTTGATATCAATATTTCTTTGTTGGATATTTCTTTTTTCTTTCTATAACCATAACAAGTATAGATATTTAACTTTTCATGTGGGTCTAATAGAACTGCTGAAAGAAATGCCTAGGAAATTGGGGATAAAACATTTTTCTTTCATACATGTGGAATTGTGATTTTTCAGAGTCTTTTAGGCTTTTGAAATTGTGATTTTGGAATTTGGGCATCTTATTCGTGGCTATTAATATGAAATTTCTCTTACCTGACCATTCGCTTCTCAATTCCAGTCAGAAATTGGAAAAAGGCTTCAATTCATCATTGTCATTAATCTCTAGGTATATGTATGAATGCTTTCCAATTTCCTTTTCTCCTTTGTGTATCCTTTGCAGTTTGAGCGTCTTTGATATTTTGATGAACTCGAGGAATTTCCTAGAATTTTGTTACTCTTTTTTCTTTCTATAACCATAGCAAGTATGAATCCTTGGGCCTGATGTGGCATAAAATGGAAGATGAAATGGAACATAATATGGAATATCTCTTTTGCATCTGACCATTCTCTTCTCAAAGTTTGTGGATATTTGATTCCCCCTGCAACTTCCCATCAGTGTGTCAGTGTTGTTTACTGTCATTGAATGAGCTGGTGTGATTGTTGGCAGCCTCTCCATAATGCTTATAGAATACTTTAATAACATTAGTTTTTCACTTTTTCCCATTGAAGTGCAAATATTTCCCATTGAAGTTTCGATTTTAATTTTCTATCTTTTTTTAGGTGAGAATTTCATGATGCTTGATGGGGTTGCCAGGTTTTGTACTTACATGATGTGCCTGCATGAATGTTTCTTTTATGATCATAACTAAGATATCTTAATTTGTTGTTGTTCCTTGCCTAAATTGTGTTTTGCTTTCAACCTTTTGCTCCTTTTGTTTAAGCTGTTATTACTTGATATATGATGCAGTGTTTCATATTTGGTCCTTTCAAGTGGTTTGAGATTTGTGCCTTTGTTCCACTTCTCAAAAAATGTGTGTTAAAAGCATCCGGCTCTTGATAAATTAAAGGAAAACAAAACTGGATAAAGACTATTTTGAATCTAGGGTCTAACACCGTAGCAATTGCCATTAATAGATTACACTTCCCCCGATATTTCTCAAACATAGCACTCATTTTCCTTACCATTGATTTCATGTATTCATTCTCCATGTTTCAGAAAGAAATAAGTTTGTTGTTAGGTAATCACTTCCGAATACAATATTAGTTATTTAATTGAAAATAGCAAGTAGTTGATAAACATTCTCAACTTGCCCCTACTCTTCAATAGTTGAAACCCATTCAAAACTGTTATATCTATCACCATATCTAGAAAAAACTTCTTTCAATTGAATTGTAGCATCGAACATTAACTATGTGTTGGTTCCATCTTTTAGGCACATCTAAAATCAATTTTTTTTAGGGCAATTGCAACTGTTTTGCAATTTCACTAAATTGTTTTAGTCTACTCTCTGATCCTACCAGATATTTTATACCATATCTCACACAATCAACGATCGCCCTACTCTTCCCAAGTCCATACTACACAAGTAAATTAGTTATATGCGCACAACAACGTACATGAAACAATTTTCCTGCTACAGACTATTTTTTTCAATCTAAAATCATCTTTCAAGATCCTAATGGCACCATCATTAGAACTTGCATTGTCAACAATAATTGAACTAACTTTATTCTCAATTCTCTAACCTAAGAAACACTTTTCTAAAGCATCAGCAATAAAAAGGTCAGTATGTGGAGGTGGCACATTACAAAAGTTCAACACAAGCCTCTGAAGATGCCAATCAGTATCTATAAAATGACATGTCACTACCATATATGAAAGTTTTTTTTACAAGAAGTTCCCATGTCGGTTGTAATATTAAATTTGTTAAAAGATTTAAGCAAAACCTTTAATTTTGTCTTTTCAGTCTCATAAGTTATCATGCATTCTTTCTTTGCAGCAGTACGAGACATTTTTTCTCAATATGGAGTGTTTGCACTCATGAACTTATTAAATATCACATACTCCATTAAAGAAAATGGATGGTCATGGTAAAGTATTATATAAGATGCAAACTCTTGAACCCTACTACAATCACAGGTAAAGTTTGAGACAGTGAACCCACCATCTGCCTCTTTAGACTCAACTGCTAGGACTTCATGTTTTTTCTTAGACCCCATGTACGGCAAACAAGTTAGCAATTGCCTACATAGTATAGTAGTAGAACTTGATCGAGATGATTTAAACAAAGTTTTACATCACTTACATTGAGGCTGTTTAGCCCCATCTCATTCAATTTTGACAAAATCATTCCATACAACAGAAGTCATCTTTCTATTTTTTCTTTCATAGGCTACCGTAGGGGTGGGCTCCGACTCCGACGGAGTCGGAGTTGTCATTTCCAACCTTCGACTCCGACAAAAGTCGGAGCCGAATTTCCCCTCCGACTCCGACTCCGAACGTAGTCGGAGTTCGATTCCGATCAGAGGTCGGAGCTTCGACCTTCGTTCGGAGTTCCGATCGGAGTTCGGATCCGATTGGAACTCCGACTGAAGTTCAGAGGGAGTTCCGAACAGAGGTTGGAGCTCCGACTCCGAACAAAATTTTCAAACTCAATTTCGGAAATTTTGTTCTTTTTTTTATTATTATTTAAATTTTATTATTCAATTTCGTTTCAGTTAGTGAGCAACATATATATTTTTTTTAAAAGTGAACGATCTACAAATATTTGGTTTATTCAAGAGTTTTCAATAATTTAAATATTCGTTCTGATTTTGTTACTGAATTTTGATTATATCTTTAATTTGTTTTATGTTCGCTGAAATTTAGCATTAAAAGTGCTCATGACTCATGAGTTGAAAATTACACAAATTTAAAATTTTATAAAAAAGAATGATGGTACGAATTTCTATAATTCGATTAATTTCAGTTGGATAATAAATTCTAAACGTTTGAGAGAGGATAGATAAGTACTAATAGAAATTATAGAATAAAGAGTACTTATCTCACGTCTTTGTTCGGGATATAACTACATAAATATAACTATATAAATAGTTTAAAAAGTAAATAACATGTATGATGTAGTCATAAGTTATAACAGTCTCATTTATAACGTAATAATAATATGACTCAATCTTGAAATATAACTACATAAAAATTAAACACGGATTTCACTCAAATACTTTTTGTTCCATTGGTCATGCCTCAAATGAAGATAGAAAGTAGCAATCAATAGATGAAAAAAAAATTGATAATAAAAAATTGAATATGGTAAAAGAATAATTTGATTCTTACTAAGAAATGAGGTTCTCTCAACTCCATCCCAACTCTCAAGTAGCGTTCGTTCCAGACTCTCAATCATTGGTAATTATGTTAGGGTTCACAATTAGATTTATAAAATCATAAAAAGTAGAAGTTAGAAACATTAAAAATAATTAAATCATCATTTAAAAGCATATAAACTTACCCGATTCAAGCCTATAGCTCTCGGCATCAACGCCAACAGTATTTAGTCCAATAGGCGTTTCACTTATCCAATTCTGTGTGCAAACGAGGGCCTCCACGGTTGACGGTGACAATGAACTCCGATAAGCATCCAACACGCGACCTCCAGTGCTAAATGCCGACTCTGAGGCAACCGTAGTGACAGGAATGGCTAGCACATCTCGGGCCACACGGGAAAGGACTGAATACTTGGTGGAATTAACTTTCCACCAAGTTAATAACTGAAATACATCACTAGGTGCCTCGACAGCTTCTATAAAATATCGTTTAACCTTAGATATACAATGCATAATATTCCTTGTTGACATGAGTTGATGATACTGCTGTATAATACGATTGCCTCTAACCCCTACAGATGGGTCAGTATCACCTGAGGAAACTATCAATCCTGTCGGCCTCGAATGTGAGGAGCTACCAACTGCGGATGAAGGCTGAGCACTAGTACTGTAGTGATGATATAAGTCATCAAGATCACTTTTTAGCAATCTAATAAACTCTGCAGCCTTCACTGCCCCGAGGATGGAATTTACCCAAAATTCTAGAACGGCCAACTTAACTCGGGGGTCAAGGATCACAACCATAAATAGCAATCTATTTATCTTCTCAATATTCCCTCAATATTTATCATATTTGATCTTCATCCTCGTAGCCATAGCAGATAACAATCTAGCAGAGTCAGTACAACTATTTTCCAACTAGAAGTGAAGCTCCGAGAGCTCGCTGAAAAATGAGTTTGCAGTCGTATATTTGGATCTAGATAGCCGCATGGTTATCTCATAAAAAGTTCTTAAAAATTCAACAAAATAACTCACTGGTCCAATCATGTGCGTCCGGCGCACCGAGCCCCTGTCCTGCTGGCTCCAACAAAGCATACCTCAGGCCCCCTTCCTCGACCTCCATCCGCTCGAATGCTTTTTGGTATTTCTGTGCCACATCCAACATCATGTATGTAGAATTCCATCGAGTCGGAACGTCCAAGCACAGCATACTAGAACATTCAATCTTTAGATCTTCTGCTATTGCCTTAAACTTGGCAAGTCTTTGAGGGGAATCCCTCACATATCGTACAATGTTGCGGACTCGGATTATGGAATCATGAAACTCTTTTAATCCCTCAACAACTATGAGGTTAATGATATGAGCACATCATCGAACGTGAATAAAGTCGTGGGCCCGAATGACATCATCTCTCACCGTCGTGTTCCGCTTAAACCAATCAATTGCTGTTTCATTCGCACTGGCATTGTTAACTGTAATACACAGTACTTTTTGAATTTCCCAGTCCTTTAAATAATCATCCATCTTCGCCCCAATGGATGCACCTTTATGATCCACAATTTCTTTAAAACCAATAATTTTTTATGCAAAATCCACTCACTGTCAATGTAGTGTGCTGTGATACACATGTAGCAGACGTTCTGTATGGAAGTCCATGTGTCAGTCGTAAAAGACACTCTCTGGCCAGTGGTAATAAACATCTTCCTCATCTCCTCCTTGTCCTTTGCATGCCTCTTCATACAATCTCGCATCACTGTATACCGTGATGGAATAGGAAATCGTGGCTCAACAAAATTTAGAAACTTTTGAAAGCCTCTTTTCTCGACTGTGGTAAATGGCATCTCATCAGTAATTATCATCTCTGCAAGCATGTCCCTCAACATCTTCTCACTGTATTGAGGGATGACCAATTTCTTAGTCTGTGTACCATCAGTGGCTGTAGAAGTTTGGTAACTGAGGTTGGTCTGATCAGTGGCTTGCAATCCCTTCGCTATCTTATATCGTTGACAACTATTTAGATGTGCTATTAACACACTGGTACCTTGCTTCTTTGAATAGCATCCACAAAGTGATCCACAGTAATGGCATCTTGCTACTGGGTTCACAATTTCACCAGGAATTATAGTGAAATGCTCGCATGTCCACGACCTCTTTTTAGAGGGTCGTGGTGGTTGATCTTGCTCAATGGGCATCTCCTCTTCTTCGTTGAACATATCCTCATCCTCTATATCAACTGAGAGTGGGAGTCGACTACTCGCACAAGATGTAGCTGCTCTAGATGTAGCTGCCCTAGATGTGGCTGCCCTAGATGTGGCTCTAGGGGTGGAAGTACCCACCGGGGTAGGAGTTGTAGCATTGGCATCCGCCACATCCCCTTGTGGACGATCATCTCCATTATGTCTAGGATCCATATCACAATCAGTGAAGCTGAAAAAATTAAATTAGAAGCAAAAAATTAGTTTAAAAATAAACTAGGCTATTGTATTATACAATAAGACATGTATTATTGTATCATAATATATTATTGTATCGATGTATTATTACATCGAGGTTTGGTTGACGTGCGCTCGACTTAGCGGAACCCATCCAGAGAGGTTCGCTCGACGTGTGCTCGACGTTCGCTCGAGCAGAAGCCATACAGAGAGGTTCGCTCGACTTTCGCTCGACATATCGCTTGAACCAATGTTCAATACAACGTGCACTCGACTTGCGCTCGACACCTCGCTCGAGCGCAAGTCTGCAATACAATGTAAAATTCAGAATTTTGAGCGTCGTGTTGGGACTATATTGAATATTCAATACAACCAATTCACAAGAATCACAACTACTGGCTCCAATTCATAAGAGACGTGCTTGAATTAAATTTAGGGTTCACCGTAGGTGGAAGCTGAACAGAGGAGCAATGAGGAACGGTGGCACGGAGGAGCAACGACGAACGGCGGCACGCTGGCAAGAAAGACACAAGATGTTAGGACGGCTTCACAGTTCATTGGTTCAGTCACTGGGACGGGAGACGCGAGAGAGAAGGAAGAAGGAAGAAGAATTGAAGAAGGAAGAAGAAGGGGGGAACGTATGAAGAAGGAAGACATATGAAACGACGCCGTTCCATATTAAGTGGAACGGTGTCGTCATTTTACAGCTGGGTTTAAAAAAAAATTCGGAGTCGGAGTCGGAGCTACAAGGTGCTCCGACTCCGACTCCGAATAACTATTAGGAGCTACTCCGAATTCTGACTTCGAATTCCAACAACTCCGTCGGAGTCGGCGTCGGACGGAGTCGGAATTCTCGAAATTTTGCACACCCCTAAGCTACCGTTTGAACTTCTGTTGGACCCTCAGTAGAGACAGTATTAAAGGTCTCAGTATTTGCAATGTCTCCATAATCAGATATGGGCTCTACTTTGCTAATCCTAATAGAATTTTCATTTTCATACTCCTCCACCCAGTGGCAGAATCAGAAATTTATTGTACAGGGCCGAACAATGTTAAAACTATAATAAAATATTTTTTCTTCTATTTCTGAGTCAAAATAATCTATAAGATCAAAATAATTTTATAGAGGAAGGCCAAGATAATTTTTTAGAGAGGGGGTCAACACAATATGAGATTCATATAATCCTATTAAATCATAAAAAATTAATATATGTATTTTTTCAAACTTTCGTCCCCTCTGCCCCTTCATAGGTCCGCCGTTGCCTCCATCAGATCAACTAAATTCATACGATCATCCATTTGGTAGGGTCTAATATTTTTTAAACACAAAACCAGAAATATAAAATAAGCATATAAACATTAATCATACAAGTTATATTAATCAACTAAAATGAAAACAATCTTGTTTTTGATGGCTTAAGGTGCCTCCAGAAGCAAGAATACTAAAATATGTTAAAGTCAAAAACATTTGACTCCAACAATTTTGTTATACAGCTTTGCCTTGATGACTCAATGTGCCTCCAAAAGATAAAGTTGATACAGTTGATATAATTAACTAAAATATGTAAGAGTCAAACAATTTTGACTATAACAGTTTCAGTAGACTCTTGCCTTGGTGGCTCGATGTGCCTCCAAAAGCAAGGCACCTTTACAACATAAACACATAACAAATTGGATAAAGAAAGAACACCATTTCATAAACACACAACATCATTTCATACTTGAAGAAAGAAAATATTTTATGAACCAAAACGTGATAAACACAACACTTTCATATTTGAAAACAGAAACATATTGTAAAATATTAATCAACCAAGACATGTTAAAGATGGTATAATTAAATAGTTGAACCAAGAACTAGATAGCATAATTTATAACCAACCAAAACAGGTTCAAGAAAGCATATTTAAATATTTGAAATAAGAACATAAATACAATACAGATTGTAAAAGATTAATCAACCAATACATGTTAAAGATAACATAATTAAATAGTTAAACCAAGAACCAGAAATGATAATTTATAACCAACCAAAACAAGTTCAAGAAAGCATATTTAAATAGTTGAAGTAAGAACATGAACACAAAACAAATTGTAAAAGATTAATCAACCAAGACATGTTAAAGATTATGTAATTAAATAGTTGAAATAAGAATCGGATAAGATAATTTATAACCAACTAAAACAGGTTAAAAAAAGCATATCTAAATACTTGAAGTGGAATATAAACACAAAATATATTGTAAAAGATTAATCAACCAAAACATGTTAAATATTATGTAATTAAATACTTGAAGCAAAAAACCAAATATAATAATTTATAACCAACCAAAACAGGTTCATGAGGACATATTTAAATACTTGAAGCAAGAATATAAATATAGAACATATTAGATAAGATTAATCAACCAAGACATGTTGAATAAAACATCTTTCAATAATTAAATCCAAAATCACCATTGGATCAGATTAATCAACCAAAACATGAATAATAAAGCATCATTAAATAGTTCAAGGAAAAACATAAAACATCATTAAATAGCAAATAACCTAAGAGAATTCACAGCGAATTGGAAATTTTGCTTCAATTACAGATCTGTTTAGCCAAGCTATTCATAAGGTTTTTCTCACAATTTTCATATATGAAATATAAAGCTCAAAATAGGTATTTGAAAAATTATAAACAATAGCAAAATCAATATAGGATGAAGTTAACAGCCTAAGGCCTTAATAAGACATATTCTGCAATTACAAAATAAAATAAATAAATAAAGTATAAACTTATCAATCAAAGTGACGGACATTGGACAGTCACAAAACTACAAAAGCATCCATAGACGACTGGTGATGTATGGCAGAACAATGTCACACCATTGACCGCTTAGGAGTTTGGCGTACAGTGTACTTAGATGATTAAGATCTAGATCTACAATATAACAACTAACAACTAACAATACTACAATGTATAAAGAGTTAGGATAGAACCAGAATGAATCCTCGAAAATACTCAGATAAAACTATAACTAGATAAGATCAATCAAATCTGTCCAGTTCCCAAATCCCAACCAAATGCTTAGAAACAGAAAAATAACTAGGTTAATTGACTCATAGACGGATGAATCGATGAACCAGAGAACCACGAGGGATTCAGTTGGTTGGGAGTCATAAATGCATGCCATTAATAACCCATTTGTCAAGGACTGATTGCGATCTCAGAGGCTGAGATTACAGCCATGGCTCCCTGAAAATACGGCCGCTAGCTGCATCTGCTAGGGTTTCTCACAGTTGCAGCCGATATCACTCGAGGCCCCTCGAGAATCCCTGGTTGCAAGCATTCGAGAATCAAGGATTGAACCCTTGATTCCATCATTCCTTGCAACGAGAGAAGGGAAGTAGTGGGTCGATATGTGAGTCTAGGATTTCTCGATGGGTCTGCCGAATGAGAGAAGTGTGAGTCTTAGATTTGAGACTTGAGAGTTGAGAGTGAAACGACGCAAAAGTGATAGTAAAGTCTAAAGACTTAAGTTTGTAACCCTAGAATCAACGGCTTCTATAATATACTTAGGTTGATCCAACGGCCTCATGCCCTCACAGAACCAATTTGCTAGGTTTAAGTACAAAATTAAATACTATTAGTCTATACTAATTTAAATATTATTCTATTTAAAAAATACTATAGTCTATAAATTACAAATACATGTTAATTGTTATATACTATAATTTTTAAAACTAGCAAGTAGTGTTGTAAAAAAAAAAACTATATTTATTTATAGTATTTAATTATATAAAATTGTCTAACATTATATTTTATCAAACATTATAATTTAGTACTCATAATATAATATTATAGTTATATTAATTAGTATAATATAATAATACTATTATACTAATACCGTATATTAACTACAAAATGAGTATATTGATATTTAAATATTGATACCCGATGGTCTTATATTTGCATAAAATAAAAATATTATTTATGCTTGTAGTTATCACTTATAATACATATGTATTATGTAACAATTAATACTAAACTACTACTACTAGTCACTAGAGTCACTACACAACACTCAATAGACACTAGTCTAGTATTCTAGTAGTATGAGCTTATTAATTAATAATAGTGGATATTAACACTAAACATGTATATTACTATAATTTATATAATCTTATGATTACAATATTACTAGAGTTTAGTGATTATTGATTAATCATATATAAAGTAATAAGATTAATAACTAGTGATAAGTTATTAATTGTACTTTATAGAATGATAGAATCAAAGGTACCATATAACTTCATAGAATATATAATGATAGAATCTAAGAATCATAAGTGATAAGTCTTTAATAATGATATTATGATAGATTAATAACTATATTGTAAAGTCTTCAATAGTACTTCACAGAATGATAGAATCATAAGTGATAAGTTATAAGTTAATAAGTTATGACTATAGCCTATAGCCTGTAAGCATTACTTTTTATATGACAATTCAATATTTGATAAGAATAAGATAAATATATTATTATGATATATTAATATTATAAATTAAATTTATAATATATGTAGAAGAGAGTCTATGAGACACTATAATTCTATATACATAATTAATAATACATACATAACATTGGTTATTATATTATATATATATATATATATATATATACATAATTAATATACGATTCAAGCCGATTTTAAGTTTAATCGAGTCGAATTCGAGCTGCCTGTCGAGTAGCCTGTTTATTTTATAGCCCTATTCACGTACATTATCTTATATCTGTCATAACTTCGCATAACGTTCATGGGTAGCAATAAAAAAATTCGGGCGCCATTTTTCATTAGCATAGCATGGATATAGCCGTGCGAAATAATTTTGGGAGATGCCAATTAATATTCGATCTGATCGATGGTATATTTTTCATGGCCTATAAATAGGCTTCGAACCTCTCTCACTGGGTTTTTCTCTCTTGGGATTTTAGTCTTTGCTTTGGAACCTCTCTTTTCTCACGAGCCTTGTAAGCCCCCTTCCCTTTTAATTCTTTTGTTTTCCCATTTCTTAGTTGTGTGATGATTGTTTCTATTAAAACTACTACATTGTTGTTTATGATTTCAGCATGATTCTAATATATACATGGTTATATAAAAATCTTTATAAATTGAAGATGAGCTGGTTCACGTATAGTGCATTTTAGTTGAAGAATTTCTGCGGTGGTAATGCAAAGTTGCAGTTTTTTTTTTTAACAATTTGTCGGCATGTGTATGAGGGCTAAAGGATTTTTCCAATTGTTTTCTTATAACTGTACAGTTGTTTTAAACACTAGACATGCTGATACGTAGCTGGGGTTTTCATCATTCCTACTTAATCATAATCGACGATTTCCATGTGTCCGAGATTGACAGTACTTTCAAGCCTAAAATTCTATTAGGCTATGCCTCGAGTGACCCAATTCAATGGAGCCCATTCTGGAATCTCAACCCTTGGAGCCGATTTTCTCGTAAGGGCCTTCTTAAAATTGTTTCAGGCTGCTATAGAAATGAACAGAAAAGCCCCGATCCTCCATTTTATTTTTATTCAAAAGTTTCAAATAAACAAATTCCACATAAATTTTTTTAAAAAAATAGATCCAACTTAAAAAGTGTAAAAAAAAAATATTTTTTTATCAGTAAAACCTTCCTTTTTTTTTATTAAAAAAAATCTATATAAGATTTATCTATTCTTGTACTTAATATTACACATAATGATTGTTGCACATGGACAATGGGAGTAAAATAGAAAGGAAAGGGCAATAAATTATGAGAAGTATTATAAAAAAAAGCTTTACAGCACCAAGTTATAAACTCTATTTAACAAATATGCGATTTGTCATTTTTATTATTTTATTTAAATACACATATATAAGCATTAAGATAGAAAGAAAAAATTAATAATAAATCACATGTTAATTATATAAAGATGTATGATATAAGATTTTCATGTAAAATTACTCAACAAATAAATATGTGGAAGTATTGTAGCGAAAGATATTTTAACCAGGTATTTGATTAATCCATTACAAAATATTTTTTATTTAAAATTCACACTCATATCTTTATTATTATTATATAAGTGGCTATCAAACGATCACTAAACAGAAATTCTTATTTTCCGTTAGTTTTCTATAAAATCAATGTTAAGTCACTACTGCAGCTTTGGAAATAGTTGTTTTTTTATCCTTTAGTCAGTTTTTTCTTTTTCACATCTTTATCCATTAAGTATTAAGATATTCTGGATTTATTATTTTTGTCCTTTATGTTTTGCCGATTTTGTCAGTTCACTACTTTTATGCTTTTTATCTGTATACTTTTTCTGTTCTGCAAGTTGGGTTTATTATTTTTATCCTTTATATTATGCCGATTGTGTCAGTACACCATTTTTATGTTTTTTCTATATATTTTTTCTCTTTTGCAGGTTGTATAATTTAGAAGCTTTTAATTAATTTCATTGACTATGATGTTATTGGGGGTTATTGGGGTTTCTGATGCACTGACTAAATCTGATGCTTTTGTTTCAGTACATACTTTTTCTCTTTATTTTGGTCTTTGTATGCTTTTTGTTTTCTGCAGGTTGAATTAGTGCACGCATATAGGCAATGTGCCTGTTTAAAAATAATAATTAAAAAAAAATACGTAAAACATAGAAAAAATGTAAAAAAAAATAAAAATCTAAAAAACAGATAAAAAAAAATCACAAAAGCCATTAAAAAATTCTTAATCTGGGTATAAAAAAGTTTCAACATTACTGAAAAACAAAAAAAAAACAAATTGCATATTGCCTAGAAGCTGATTTCGTGCGGTTGTCACGGCAGCACTCCAATATTAGCTTCTGGTCATGGCCCAGAGATGGTCTTCTGAAAAAAATAATATTACAATCGTCATGGTCCTGTTATTGCATTTTTCTACAAAATAAAATAAAATACATGTCAAAAAGATTTTAAGAAGAATACATCTAAGTAAATAAAAAAAACTGTACAAAAAAAAAAAAAAAAACTTGCCCCTTGCTGAACACAAAAAAACATATGCATGCATGATTTGAAGAGTTTTTTTCCTTATCTGATTTGTGAGTTTTTCTTTTCTTATGTTTGGCTTGGTTGGTTTTGCAGTTTTTGCTTGGTTTTACAGTGGCCTGATAGCTGATAGGTTGCCTGGAATGAGAGGGGACATTGCACTTTAAAAAGATAATGTGTTTTGAGAGGCCAAACCAAACTACCTGATATCTATGCAGCCTCGCTTCTAACTAAACAAATTCTAGTCTTTGCTCCTCATATTTTGAAATTGAGGATCAAACAAATTGTTATAGGTGAATAATTGATTAAAGTGTTCGGTGTTCATTTTTGGCAAAGCTCTTCTCTTCTCTTCTATTTTTTTCTTTTACTATTTTTTATGTTTACTGCTGGTTTTTTTTGGTGATTTGCTTTCAGTTGCTTTCCCAGTTCTGTAAGGTGTTCTTGGCTGAGGATCGGTTGGACATTTCTGGCTCTTGTCTTTGTAAGTGTATGGTGTTATTTATTTTTGTCACGTCGTTTATTATATAATTTATTTTTTTTAATTTTATTTATTTATTGTTGTTCTATTTTATATTATTTATGAGGCAACACTTTCATTAATAAAAATGGTGCATATGTTATTCTATTTATTCATTAATAGTGCATGTATATTGTGTGGTTTTGATGGTGACCTAAAAATCTTAACTTTCTATACAAGGCTGGATATATAATAGTTACACTTAACATGAAATATTATCATTTACATTTGAAATCTTTCTACAGTGTTGGATGCATAAAGAGGGCTACCAAAGGCAGGCTATTTTACATATAATTATTGAAACAATTTTCAGAGAAATATTTTGTTGACATTTGAAGAAAGTAAGGAGTTGATCATATCTACTTGTCTCTCCTCAACTTCATGAATTCTTATACACTTCACTTAGCAACCTCAAGTGTTTACTGAACTTTATTAACCTCTTTTCAATCCTTCACCTTCGAGGCATACCCTTAGAGAACTTTCCTTTAATTTTTCTTTATTTCCTCCTCCAATGAGGAAACTTTGTTGGGCTTTCTTTTATTTATTTATTTATTTTTTTTCCTCTATTCTACATATCTATACACTTGCTTGCTCTAGGTGAAGGAAATCAATTTGTCACCAGAGATAATAACAGAGTGACACGTGTCCTCTATCGTATTTATATTTTCATAAATTCTATTTGCACAACTTGGAAATTGTCACCAAGTTTTGAAAAAAATTACAAAGTGTACTTTTTAAATGTCAGGGTATTACACAAATTGGTGTTGCTTTTGCTGTATTTGTATGTTCATAGATATTCTTTTATTAATGGCTGTATATACAGGTTTCACCAGTTAATTGGCTAAACTGAGTCTACTGTATATGTAACTGCAACGTTGAAGCCCGTCATCTAAAATTTGTCTCCAGATTTATTATTTATTATTTATTATTTTTATTTTTTTCTGTTTGATCTTTACTTTATTTTTTCTATTGTAAATCCGTAGATATATTAATGGACGTTGATCAGATATGTTGGTTTTTTTTCTTTTTAAATTTCTTCACATATTTGAGATTTGAGATTTCAAAGTAATTTTAACAACACAAATCTAATCACAAAACCCTAATAATACAAACACAATCTCAAAAATCCTAAATTTCATATTAAGAAATCCTAATAAAACAATTACATAATATCGTCTACCAGATATGAGATTTTAAAGTAATTTTAAAAATACAAAAATAACTTACCATAAGGAATCGAAGACAGAGAGGGTGAGGTGAGGCCGAAGGTCTGTGTGTGGTCTCACTGGTAGGCTGTGTCTAGGTTGTGTGCGATGGAGAGTGGGGCTGAGGGACGAGAGAGTGAGGTAGAGACAAGAGAGTGAGGTGGCACATTGTAAAGTGAGGCGAGAGAGTGATGTGAGAGAGTTAAAGAAAAGTGGAGAGAGGACATGGTGGTGGGAGAAACAGAGAAACACGGAAATGAGAGTGGGTGAGTTCAGGGAGATGGATATAGCGGCGCAAGGTTCAACAAGAAGAAGAAGAAGAAGAAATGAGTGAAATGAGTAAAGGGTTCGTGCGGCGCATCAGAGAAGGAAAGAGAAAAAGATAAAATTCTTAGGATTTCACTTTAGCAGTGCCAAAACAGCGCCGCTTGCGGAGCTCCCATTTTCTCTCATACAGGCTGGGCCCGAAGTCACACACACACAAAGCCAACCGAAATAAATCACTATATGGCATATGTAATTATTATACTCTACTTAACTATTATTATTCTTAAATATTTGTTATATTTCACATTTTTTTCCATATACCTTAAATTATTGATTAAATTCAACTTTTTTATAAAATATGAATTAGGCAAACGTGCAAGTTCCGACCTAGTATATATATATTAGGTCGACTGCCGCCACTGCTCACGGTGAATAATTTGTAAATAAATATATTTTTAAACAATTAAGCACGATTACAGGCTTTGAAAAGCCAAATTAAAAGACAACGAATTGGGGTCAATTTTGTTTTTTGTTTTTTGTTTTTTTTTTGTTTTTGGTATTCAATTTTGGATAAACTCAGTCAAAGAAAACGAGGGTCAGAATGCTGCACCCTCTACTGACAGTAGCGTTGCCCCTTTTGACCGGGCAGACAACCACTCCATTGACAGAGCTGCATTTTGTTATTATTAAATATTTTATTAAATACTTCCCCATTGAAAATAGTGGAAGCCCATGAACATCGAACACTTCCAATCACCGCACTGTCATATGGGAATTTCGAAAAAAACAAAACGGGATAGGTTCGGCTCGAATTGATTATTGCGGTTTAGCAAAATTGGCTGTTTAACAAATGCGGCATATTCAGTTTGTGCCATTGCGCTATTGATCCGGACAGTTAAGTCCATCACTGCGACTTTATTAAGGTGCGTAAAGGTCCTCTTGATTTTAGTTCGCAAGTTTTATTAAAATAAGTTGTTTTGAACCTATGACTTCGAGCAAGAGAGGGAAATACGATTTGCTAACCTTCGTCGACTGGACTACTACTTGGTGGTTGGCATCATGCCAATTGTCCTTTTTTGGGTGGAATAATGCTAGTTTTTTCCTACTTTTTTTATAACGTAGGAATTTCTTTAATGTAGTTAAACTATCCAAACAAGAAAAGAAAATTTATATATTTATTTTTATATAAATACTTTTCTTTTAAAATATAATTATATAAAAATTTATAAAAAATATTATACACGTATCATTATTTTATAAAATATCTTTATTTTATTATATATATTATATATTATGAAGAATCATTACTTATTTTTTTTCGTAGATAAGATAAGATAAGTTAAAGTAAAAATTGAAGGTTAAATAAAATATTGTTAGAATATATTTTTTTTAAATATTATTTTTATTTTAAAATTTTAAAAAATTAAATTTTTTATTTTATTTTATATGAAAATATGATAAAATTATAATAATTAAATTAAATGAAATAATTTTTTTTAAATAAACGATTAAAAAAAAAAAGACTTTCCTCCGACGCGACGCATTGTTAATGGCAAACTCACAGACTGACCTTTTCATTAGAAAAGAAATATAAAGTGACAATTATTTCACAGCCACGTGATAATTGGCCGGTCTTCACCGCATTTCAAGTTGAAAAATTCTATTCATTATTTTAGTTTTTTATTTAAATAAAATAATAAGAAAATGATAAAAATTGAGATGATAAATAATATTACTTGAGATAGTCTTGTACGGTTGAGAGTAGTTTTCCATTCAAATAAGTTTGAAGTAGTTTTCAAACATTTCTTGCCACTAAGTTTCACTATGAGCCAAGAGTCTTTATCGGGTGCGAATGCCAGTATGCGACGGAGAGAGAGTGGGAGGTTTGTGGTGGCTGGGTCTGTAAAAGATGGTCGCCGGTGTGAGTTAGTGGAGGTGCAGTGGCTTGGGTGGCTGCGTACAACGACGCAAGTGGAAAGAAATGAGTGAAATCCATTTCGGTTAGGTTATCACAAGGGAGAGAAAGCTGCGCGTGGGAGAGGTTGGTGGTGGCTGGGTTGGTCGCCGGCATGAAGGGGAGTCGCCAATGGTGGCGGTGAGGCTAGGTGGCAGTGTACGGCGACGCAAGTGGAGAGAAATGGGTGAAACCCATTTCGGTTGGGTTACCACAGGAGAGAGAGAGAACTGCGCGTGGGGGAGATCGGTGACTGGTTGGCTTGGTTGCCGGCTTGAGGGGGAGTTGTGGGTGGTGGCGATAAGGCTGGGCGGCGCACGACAGCGCCGAGCTGGGCTGAAGGAATTTAGTCAGAGGAGAGAGAGAGAGAGAGAGAGAGAGAGAGAGAGAGAGGAAAGAAAAAATAAAATAAAATCATTATAATATTTATCACTATTATATTATTAATCATTAAAAAAAATCAATTATTGATTGGGCCATACTTTTTTTAACTACCTATCTAAAAGTCAACAACTCAACATGTTTCATACATCCAAACAACTCAAAATATTCTCAATAAGACCCACAAATCACTCTAATCTCTACTCACAACTATTTACAAACATTCTCAACACTTTTCATGTATTCTCACTACCCAAACATTAATCGTTGAAGAAAATTGAAATTTATAGAAGGGAAATCCTAGTCGCCCCGCTCTTAAGTCTCATTCTTGTATCCCGCTCGACGTGGCCTACACGTTTGCAAACAATTATTTATTTTAAAACACATGGAAAGCAACGAAACTCATCTCCTCCCGCGCGCTCTCTCGTTCTCGCCCATCTATTCTGTTCGGCGCAGTCATCTCGCCCATCACCAATAATGTTTTATTTCTATATGAGGAACTTCTTGATACGATCTAATCAAGACAACTTTTGGCTTTCAAGAAAATGGCCAAAACAGATACAAAACACCTATGACCTGATCAACATTTCTCATGGTAAAACATATACAATAAAATGGCAAAACAACCTAGCTAGGATGCATATAGCCGACCGCAAACATCCTCCTACACCAGGTCATGAGTACATTTGAGATTGCATTTGAGATTTATTTACACCACATCATCACATGGACTGTCAAACATCCTCCTACAACTTATTGCATTACATTGTACACCGAGAGACCATTCCATTTTCATTTTCGATTTTCACATGCATTTTCACAAACATATCAACTGCAATCCCTTATTTCATAAATTTCTCTATCGTTCCATTTACATTCCCTTCATTTGTACAATAAGGAAAGATCATAACAATTCTACTACAACATAGTTCAGAAGAAAAAAAAAATCCAGACAAACCACAAAAAAAAAAATACGTTCGGCCACCCTTGCAGGGGAAAGTAATTGAGAAAGAAAGAAAAAAAGACCTTGGATTCGTCAGAGAGATGGCCGAGAGGGGACCACGAACCCGTGGGACTCGAACTCGTGAGGCTGGGGACAACGAAATGGTGGGTCTGGAGGAGAGAAAAAAAAATGCGGTCGGAGATGGAGATCAGAGATGAGGTCAGAGATGGAGGGAGGGGAGATGAGGTCGGACGATTGGTAATAGGCGAGAACGAAAGAGCACGCACGAGATGATGAGTTTCGTTGCTTTCCGTGTGTTTTAAAATGAATAATCAGTTCTTCTATGTACAGTCGGTGGATACAACCGGCGTAAGTCGTCCATGCCACGTTAGATTTAAAATGAATTATTCCTCTCTCATTAGCTCGGTCTTTCTCTCTCATCAGCTCCAGCAGCTCGGTCTCTCCCTCTCCTCAGCTCTCTCTCATCTCTCTCATCAGCTCGGTCTTTCTCTCATTAAGTGTCTCCACGTCAGCCACGTTTGCACCAGACACTTGCAACAAGCGTTTTTGAATTGTTTGCTCTTTCTCTAAACGTACATGTTCTTTCTCATCAGCGCTCTCTTTCTCTCTCTCTCGTCAACTCTCTCTATCTCTCGCTCCTCGGGTTGTCTCTCTCTCCTATCAGCTCGGTCTCTCTCTTATCAGTTTAGTCTTTCTCTCTCATCAGCTCGGTCTTTCTCTCTTATCAACTTCATCAACTTGGTCTCTCTCTCTTCAGCTCGGCCTCTCTCTCATCAAGTATCTCTATATCAATCTCGTTTACACGCTCTTTACACCAAATACTTGCAATAAATATTTTTTATGAATAATTATTTACAAACGTGTAAATTACGTCGAGCGATATATTAGAACGGGAGTCAAGAGCAGGCGACTAGCATCTTCCTTGTATGATCTCCGAATTCCTTCTGCTACAATTAAATAATAAAATAAACAAATCGTGTAGATCTTTTATCACGATCACGAATTGTGCACAGTAAGGATGATTAGAAGCAGGCGTCACGTCTGATTAGAAGCAGCGTCACAAAAGCAAATATAATTTTGATGTAAGCATTTCACAATTAGTAAGAGAAATATTATATTAATCACGTTTGGTTAATGATTCTCCTAATTCGTTCCGTTCTGACATCTTTATTTATACGTAGCTTTGACAACTTGAAGTCGGCGGCGTAGATTCATTGAAATGAGAGCCGTAGATTGACCATAGGGAAAAGCTTATTTGCCGCTCAAAATGTACCGCTCTAATGCATGGTTGCAAATTTTTTTTTTTAGATATATTAGTGATTAAAAAGATAATTTTAAGTGTATTGATATTTTTTTTATTTTTTAAAAATATTTAAATATATTAAAAAAATGTAAAAAAAATAAAGAAAAAAAATTTAAAAAATAATAAGCGATAGAAATCTCAACGGCAGAATAGCACCGCTCTTGACCACATGTCCATATTACGTTTTGGCGTGGCTGATGCTACGCGTTTTCTACTGATAATCGACCGATTACCTTTAACTGCAGCACGTGACAATTTAAAATAATAATAATAATAATAATAAATTAGAAAGAAAGATAAGAGGAAAACATTTCAAATCTGAATACTCCATCCTCCCTCCACCCATACCTTCCTCCATCTTGTACGGAATCAGTGACTTGGCATCAAGAAAAACTCATTTCAAATCTAAATACCTCCGTTCCCATCCTCCCTCCATCTAAGGCACAACTAGCAATCGCCATAAATGAAATTTATTTATTTTTTATAAGACTATAAAGGTGATTTCTTTTTTATAAGATCATAAAGGTAATTTCTTTTAAGATAATACTACTCTTTCCTCTTTATTTTACCTCAAAATTCTACCGTTTTGCTGTTTTAATTTTTTTTAATGTTTTTTTACCTAATCATTAAGAAAGTATTTTTTAATAATATTATAATTTTTTTATTTTTTTAAAAAATATTTAAAAATATTAAAAAATACATGTATGGAAAAAAAAAATCCTATAACTAACAGTATCTTTCAACAGTAATTAAGAGCGGTGAATGTAACAGCTCTCTTTCTTTTATCCAGATTATAGTTAATATCATAGTCTTGAACGTGTCAATCTGTTAATTGTGACTGTCTTGAACATGACGATTTTAACATAAACAAATGCCAATATGGTGGCACAGAATAAGAAAATGAAAATTAGTTCCTCACGACAATCTTGTTCAATTAAGAAGAGATTGATCCAGTTCCAGACATGTGCTTTGTGCTAACGTACAACTCTGTATTTTCCATTTGATTCCAAACCTCAACTCTGGCCAGTGGTCACTCCATTGGAAAATCTCCAAAAATATCCAAACTTTAGTTTCTTTGTAGTCCTTCTCAAGGAACAAACAAATGGTCACGAAAGAAATAAAATTAAAAAAAAAAAGGACAAAAATCCAGATAGATCTCGGTAGTTTTTCAGTTTCAGCCGACAGAGAGGGCCGTGTAGTTTTTTTTTTTTAAAAATATTTTGTGCGGGCCATTCAAAAAAGACGTGTGGCATCGGTTGAATTCTCGGTTCAAACTCTCGGTTCGTCTTAAAGATTTTCAGGCAGGCCGACTTCCAAATCTCTGGCGGCTGAGGTGGGAAAGGAGAGTCGGGTAATTTCACTTGCTGGCTCTATAAAAACAAAGCCAATTCTCTCTCCAAGATTATCCCATTTTCAATTGATCTGTGCCGAGAGAGAGAGACTGTGTTGATTCCCAAGGCCTTAATTGATGGAGAAGCCCCATGCAGTCTGCATCCCCTACCCAGCTCAAGGCCACATAAACCCAATGCTAAAGTTGGCCAAACTCCTGCACTACAGAGGCTTTCATATCACTTTCGTCAACTCAGAGTTCAACCACAAACGTCTCCTCAAATCCCGAGGTCCCAACTCTCTCGACGGCCTTCCCTCCTTCCGATTCACAACAATTCCCGACGGCCTTCCTGAGTCCGATGCCGAAGCCACCCAGGACATTCCGTCCCTGTGCGAATCCACGAAAAAACATTGCTTAACTCCCTTCAGAAACCTTCTTCGGAAACTGAACGACACCTCTTCGTCCAACGTCCCCCCAGTCTCTTGCATAATTTCCGACGGTGTCATGAGTTTCACTCTTGACGCAGCAGCAGAACTGGGCGTCCCTGAGGTAATTTTCTGGACGACCAGCGCCTGTGGTTTCATGGGCTACGCTCAATATCGCCGTCTCGTGGAGGAAGGTCTAACACCACTCAAAGGTACTACTACTAACTTATCAATCAAGTATAACTTCATTCTTTTATTTTCATACCCTTTAATTCTCGTTTCATCTTCTGCTAAACACTTAGCTTGTAAGTAGAACTTTGACTATTGGCATGAACTGATCTGATGTATCGATTGTGCAATTTCTTTGATGTGCAGATGCGAGTTATTTAACCAATGGGTATTTGGATATGGTCATAGATTGGATTCCTGGTATGAAAGGTATCCGTTTCAGGGATCTTCCAAGCTTCATTAGAACCACGGATCCTGATGAATATATGTTAAGTTTTCCAATGGTCGAAGCCGAGAGAGCTCGAAAGGCGTCTGCTCTTATCTTTAATACGTTTGAGGCCTTAGAGCAAGAAGTTTTGGACTCACTTTCATCCATGTTTCCCCCCATTTACACCGTCGGTCCCCTACAACTTCTCGTAAACCAGATCCCGGATGGTGAATATAAATCAATAGGATCAAACCTATGGAAAGAAGAATATTCGTGTCTGGAATGGCTGGACAAAAAAGAACCCAACTCCGTTGTTTACGTCAATTTTGGAAGCATAACGGTCATGACAAGCAAGCAATTAATTGATTTTGCTTGGGGACTTGCAAATAGTAATCAAACATTCCTGTGGATTATAAGGCCTGATCTCGTGGAGGGTGATTTGTCCATTCTTCCACCTGAGTTCTTGGCACAGACCAAAGAAAGGAGTCTTTTAGCAAGTTGGTGTCCTCAAGAACAAGTTCTCAGCCATCCGTCGGTTGGAGGATTTCTGACTCACAGCGGATGGAAT